>NW_026057580.1:79544629-79775879 GCF_023721935.1 Panthera uncia | reverse complement strand
ATATATATATATATATATATATATATATATATATATATATTCATCACGACAATGATAACTTTTGAGTCCAGGAAGGAGTTTTCTTTAGCTATATTACAACGAAAACTAGTACCATCAGAATAGCAATGTTATTTTAAATTGTTTTCAAATGTAAAGACAATAAGCTCATGTATTAGCTATGTATTTCTTTAAAAATAAAGCTCAATATTTACATCAGCATAAATTTAAGCACTATATTTGTAACACTACATTTAAAAACTTTTAGATTAAATTTTGTTCAATAACTACTTTTGAGCCTTAATTGTTTTTCGTTTTTTTAACCTTTTAATTTATTCTTGAGAGAGAGACAGACAGAGCATGAGCGATGGAGGGGCAGAGTGAGATAGGGACACAGAATCTGAAGCAGGCTCCAGACTCTGAGCTATCAGCACAGAGTCCGACATGGGGCTCGAACTCATAAGCCATGAGATCACGACCTGAGTGAAAGTAGGACCCCAACTGACTGAGCCACCCAGGCACTGCTACTTTTGAGTCTTTATAATGGATCTAGGAAAGATGGTAGTCAAAATATATTTTATATAATGCAAAAAAAACCCACACAAAACAGACATAGTTATAGACCTCAAGGAACTTAAATACTATTGAAAACACACATGATATGTGATTATAGTAGGTCAAAATGTATATTGGTAACTTTTACAAAAGTTATTAAAAATTTTTAAATTTTATCATTTTCCTTAAGAATCTGTCACCTATGAGGAGAGAATTATATAATTAATTTTAACAGCTGGTAGAGGAAGATAAGAGCAGGAAAGAGGTACTAACAGAGCTCTATGGCACTCAAGGCAAGGAGAAATTACTTTTCAGGGTGGAAAGGGGGTGGTTTATGAGGGAAAGTGCCATTTGAGATGAACCCCAAGGACTGAGTAGAATATCAAAGTATGGATGCTGTGGCAAATCAAGAAGGAATCCATAATTCCACTTAGTACAAGATAAGTGCAGGCAGGAAGTCACAGAAACATGGACTAAAAAGCTAAGATAGAATTGCTCAGTGTCTGAAATTTAGAATTTGTGTGAAGGAACAGTTAAAACTAAAACTGGAAAAATTATTTGAACCTATATTGTCAATAACATAAATACCAAGAAGAGAAACTCTTCCTTAATTTGGCAAACAATGAGTTACCCTCAAATAATTTTTATGCAGGGAAAGGTGAATTTGGATAAGAAAAAATGGGAGCTTATCACTGGTCAGGGGAATCTTGTAGTAGTTCACACAGGAAAGACTTTGGTCCTAATTTAGTGTGTTGGAAAGGGAAATGGAAATTTAATTTCATAAGCCACTCATAATTTCTTTTTTTTTTTTTCTGGAGGACTAACATAAAACATTTTATCTGGCTAAGAAAGGGAAAGTGTTTTCTGGGGGCACTTGGTGGCTTAGTCAGTAGAGCACATGACTCTTGATCTCAGGGTTGTGAACTGAAGCTCCACATTGGGTGTAACACCTACTTAAAAAAAAAAGGTATGTTCTAATATAACTTCATGACCTACTCTGCAGTTAATATTGTCCAGGCAGTGGTACTTAGCAGGTCCTTACTGGCTGGTTGGGTCATCACTTCAACCTTGAGGTCATTCACTCAATTCATAAATAAGTATTATGCACCTATTACGTACACTATACTCTTCTAGGTTCTGGAATACTGCAATAAACAAAACAGAATCACAGCTTTTTTAGAGGTTATCTTTTAGCAGACAGACTGATAAATGAGAAACAAATATAAATAGACTATGAATAAAAGTAAAAGCTTTGGATTTTATTCTGAGGTAGATAAGAAGTCTTTGAATGCCTCTAACTTTGTTTTAATAGGATCATTGTAGCCAATGTGTAGAATTTTCATGTTTTAGTAGAAAAGAAGAGATGAACTGGTGCAGGTGAGTTATTCTGCGTGAGAGGTAATGGTAGTGCAGACTGGAGAGAGAGCACTGGAACTGAGGAGAAATCCCAGATATTTCCTAAAGCAGAGTTGCCAAGGAATGTTGATGGTCGGGAATGAGAATGAAGGTTGACACTTTAAGCCAGATAACTCTTTGTTGTGGGCAACTATCCCAAGCATTGTGGATGCCAGCAGCATACATCCCTTAGTTGGAACATCCAAAAATGTCTCCAGACTTTGCCAAATGTCCTCTTGGGGACAAAATGACCTCCATTTGAGAACAACTGTGTTAAAATAAAGAAGGAATAGATTCAAAAGGGAATTATCAAAACTTTGTTTTAAGGTACACTAATTTGGGATAATTCTTATATATCTTAAAGGAGATATCAAGTTGGAATTTGGAGGCACAAATATTTAATTTAAGAGAAAAGTCAGGGCTGAAGATGCAAATGTGAGAGCCATCAGCATACAAATGAGATCAAGTTCCTGAGAAGGAAGGAGAGTCATTGCTGCTACAGAAAAGAAAATGCCCAAGAGGCAAACCTGGAATGTGCCATGTGTCGCTGTGGGGAACATGATTCAGACCCAGGTAAAATAATTGAAAGTAAGCAAGAATGGAGTTCCAGAAGACAAGACAAGGCTGTGTTTAAAAACAGAGAGAAAAACGGCTTCATATGTTGCTGAAAAATCTAGAAAGATAAAGACTGGAATTGGGATTTATTGGTGACCTTAATAAGAGCAGTTTTGTACAGAGGTGAAGACTTAAAAACTGGAGTCAGTTCAAGAGATAATGGAGGTAAAGAAGTGGCACCCACTAAAACAAAGAATACTTTAAAAGAAATGTATAGATTTTCTATAGAGGAGAGCAAAGAACTGGGCAGTCCCTGGAAAAAAATGTGAGGTCAGGGGAGGTGTTTTGCTTTTTTGTTTGTTTGTTTGTTTGTTTGAACAATGGGGAAAACTGTCGCATATATGTTTGCTATGTTAATGATCCAGGAACAAGGAAAAGATGATGAAGCAAGAACCGAGAATGGCTGAAGTCATTGAGTAGGGCGATGGATGCCAGGATCTCTAACACAAGCATGGATGGTCTAATCCAAGGACACCAGGGAATGAGTAAGTGCCAGATTTTCAAGCCACTGGAGCAGAAGTGAGGTCCTACAGGCCACTACAAAGGAATGACTTCAGTCTTACCACTCAAATTTGGTTCCGAAATAATAAACAATAAACATTGTTTAAACAGCCAAAGATATTTTTCAGGCCCCATTGTGAGTGAAGCATGGGCCACTGTAGATGTATCTTTTACACTGACTAAGGGATAAATTTGGACATGTTGGCTGGCTGGCTGGATACAATTATTCCCTGGGAAATACCATTCACTTAACAAAAGTTCAGCTACCACTTTCACTCAAAAATCATTCTCTACTTGCATATGTTAATTTGTAAATACATTTACAAGGCAAAATAAAGTCCCCTTTTGTAAAACTCTACATCTCTTAATTCCAAACCTGTCCTATTTTATGTACTCAAAATTTTTCCTTATGGCCTAGTTCAAGTGCCATACTCCCAAGTGATAAAAAATTGAATTGTCATGATCCTGAGAAAAATAAGAAGTAGAAATTTATTTTGCTCTATTTTGCAGCCAGATTTTTTTGCTTGCACTTAAAATTTTATTTTTAAAAAATACACCAGATAGCAATGTAATAATGACTTTGAATATATGTCTTATGAAGTGACTTAAAAAATAATTTCGCATGTTTTGTGATAACACAAACTGGGGAACTGGAGAAGTAACTTGCTTTTCTAGGTTTTAACTGCTTCTACAGATAGAAGGAGAGATCAGCCTTGATGATAATAATACATTTAGAATGAAGTAGTTACCAAATGCATATTGTTACTTTTGTTACATGGTTCAGCTTCATTTGGCTGTATTTCTCCCTTAAGAATAGTTTATTGAAATGATGTCCTACAGCTAGGAACAATTCAGTTTATAAAATCTTATAATACACTTACTTGTAATCACAAAGTAGAAATTTTTTATACTTTTGAACCTTTAGAATATATGCAATGTATTACCTATCTGTTTCAATCCTACTCCTGAATACATTTGGTGTAATCTTTACTAACGGTCCTCAATGTAATACTAATTGGATCAAATTCCCGTAAGCACGTTTTTGTCTCCTAATGTGCAACAAAATAAAATGGTTTTCATTGTAGACAAAATAGAAGCTTAAAAAATGAAATAAGGAAAATAACATTGAAAATGTATAAAATGCTGGAGTGACCTTTCTGCAGGGTTGCTTCTTGTGGCTTTATTTTTCTTTGCTAATGTGGTTTTATCTTATCATCTTATCATTTTAACCATTTGACCTTCATTACCTTAAAGGAGGACATTGGTTTTCTATTTTATGTCTCCATTTTATCACCCTTTAAAAATAAATCATAAGCTATCTATAATTGTCTGCTTATAAATAATGCTTATAAATATTCTTAGAGAAAGCATAATATTAAATCCAGAATTTAGCTCATCCACCAGGCACAATAAGAATTTCCCTTCCTTGGGCACCTGGGTCACTCAGTCAGTTAAGCATCCGACTTTGGCTCAGGTCATGATTTCCCCATTGGGGAGTTTGAGCCCTGCATCGGGTTCTGTGCTAACAGCTCAGAGCCTGGAGCCTGTTTCAGATTCTGTGTCTCCCCCTTTCTTTACCCCTCCCCTGCTTGCACTCTTTCTCTCACTGTCAAAAATAAATAAACATTAAAAAAATTTATTTAAAAAATTAAAAGATTTTCCCTTCCTGTTAACATTTGTGGCATAAAGAACTTAGAAACATTTTGGGTTTCAATTCCTTTAAAAATATTTATTGGTTATAGGGACTATCTCCTTTTCCATACTTTCTGTATGGGAGGCAAAGAAGGGACTCTGTATACAACATCCTTTTTTTTTTCTTTTGAGAGAGAGAAAGAGAGAAAGAGACAGAGTACAAGCAAGAGAAAGGGGCAGAAGGAGAGAAAGAAAATCTTATCTGCGTGGAGACTAGTGCGGGCTCAGTCCTATGACTCTGGTATCATGACCTGAGCCAAAATCTAGAGTTGACACTCAACTGACTGAGCCACCCAGGCACCCCTTCATTTCCCTTTGGCAAATACCTTTCCCTGCTCCCTAGTCTCCCTGCCAAGGAGACCATGAAATGTACTTTTGCATTTCTCTTCCCTTAACCCAAACACATAAGCCTTCAGCATATGAATATGTGCATATGTGTATATATACACATATACATACACACATATATAAATACACATACATATACATATACATATATATTATTCACATATATGTCTTCTATGTACATATACTAAAATATATAACCTTTCTATATAACAGTTTGATCAAGTCCATTCACCACTATATAGAAATATGTAAAACTATATGGTACTCACATCCATGAGGCCATCCCTAAAAAAAAAGAAACCATCTGACAATGAACAGGCCCTGTGCTAAGCAATTTGTATTTGTTATTTTGGTTAGTCCTCACAACTGTACTTATGAATAATGCCTTTTATAAATGATGAAATTAAGGTTCAGAAATATTAAATAATTTGTCAAAGATCAGGCTGCACTGTTGGTGAGTGAAAATCTTAACCCAGGTCTACCCAGCTGAGAGAGTTCACAGTGTTTCCATTTATTAATCCATTTGACAAATATGTATTGATAATGTATTATGTGCCATACACTGTGCTAGGTACTGAAGTACATGCATGAATGAGACAGACATAATCCGGGTCCTCATGTACTTACAGTCTAAAGGGGTCAAACGTATTTTTTTAAATAATAGTACAATCACTTAAGACAAAATCTGCAAAGTAAATGCACAAGGACAATTTTTTTCCTGCAAACATATTTATTTGTTCTGCATAGTATTTGTCTGCAGAGTGTCTTTATTATTTGAGTTAATTAGTAATACTTATAAATCAGAAGATTTCATACTCAGGCAGACATACACATGCTGGAAGCCGAGCTATCCCAGCCTGAGTGGCAGGACCCGGGCTGTGGACGTATTGGTGACTGCAGGGCGGCCTGCCGACAGTGAAGCTTCTTGTACTCCAGCTTTTAGGTAATTTGGCCTTATTAAATTTGGTGTCGCCTGTTGGGGAATTGCCCTCGGCAGGCCCCCTGGGAAAAGAACCATTAGAGAAGAAAATAAGGTTCCGCAAGAAATTGTGCAGCCTGGCCTTACGTTTAGCCCTTGCCATCCCCTAAGGAGACTCCTCTACTTACAGGAAGGATAGCCTCATACATTTGCCAGCAAAGAGGGCCTGTAAAGGAGAGACATATGGATTTGAAAGTCCCACTCTGGCAACTAAGGAGTGTATCTCTGGGCCCAGGTGACTTCAATCCCTAGACCCACCTGGCCCCTGGAGGCATTCCAGGTGATGACTGAACCTAGTCGGTTAAGGTACAGAATGGTTCATTGGTTCCTAGGTGCGTTGTCTCTCTGAGAATGTGTGAGGCATGGGGGTTTCTAAGGCTTTTTCGGCCCCTTCCTGGCACCTCAGACCTAGGCAAACACATTCTTCTTCTGGCCTCATGTGGTTAGGAGGTCATGTCCCTGTAACTGTTCCACTTGAGGTGTTGAGAAATAGAGGGCCTTTCACGAGAACAGCAAAGCAAATGCTTTGTAGATTATGGATCTACAAACGCAGGTACATAATGGAATAATGTAAGGAATTAATCAATAATCAAAGGGTATGCGGGAACTTTATGAGAAAATCGCCATGTTATTTCTTAAAGGTTGATTACACATAAGAACATTTTCAAAATTAGGTAATGTTAGAAAAACATAGATGACGTATGTTACAAGGAAATCACTAGCATATATAATGCCACGTTTACTACAATAAATTGGCCAGTTCAACACACTGCTGTTGTCTGTGTCCTTTTTTATTTTAGTTTTAGTTTCTTATTTTAGTTTTGTTTTATTTTCACCGACGCCTTTCTTCCTTCGGGAACCCCTGGACCTGCTGGAGCTGGACTCGGGCATACACATACACACACATAAATCTGGATTTCTGGCTGATCTGAAAAACTCAGATGTGACTCACTGGGCTGGAATTGCCTGCAAGGCAATGATTGGCTAAAGCTGAGGAGATATGTGTTTTTTAGATGGCAAGAGGCTCTCTAATACACCACACGCTCTATGGCTTCTTCTTATCACTTCATTCATTAACAAAACCTGCCAGCCATTGTAGGCATTTGAGCTTATAATCCTTGATTTGATTAGAATTTTGGTGAGTGTTCAGATAAGGAAAGAATGCCCAAATGAAATTACATATCCAAGTGAGGTAGGCAGAATTCTAAGATGACCTCCAAAAAGTTACGCCCTTGGAAACCCCTTCTCTTGAGTGTAAAGCCTGTGAAAGAATCGGATGTTAGGCTATATGGCAAAGGCAAAGAGATTTTGCAGATATAATTTAAGCCCTGAGTCAGTTGACCTTAAGTAAAAGGGAGTTTTTTCTGGGCGGGCCTGTACTAATCTGGTCAGCATTTTCAGAGAGGGACCAGGTTTCAGAGACTCCAAGCAACAGGGAAACTCTCCTGCTCACCTTGAACAAACTGTCATCCTGTGGGGTGAGCAATGCTGCAGGAAACAGCAGGCTACTTAAAGGAGCTGAGGGTCTCAGTCCTATGGCCACCAGGAACTGAATTTGGCCAGCAACCAGTGAGCTTGGAAGTGCATTTGACCTTAGATGAAATCGTATTCCAGGTTTAAACCTTCATTGCAACCTTGTGAGATCCTAAGCCGAGGACTCAGCTAAACGGTGCCCAGACTCTTGCCCCATGGAAACTGTGTCATAAGCTGCTCAATTTATGGCAATTTGCTGCACAGCAATAGAAAACTCATAGATATTTTCTAAGTACACAGGTTAAGAGAGCATTGAGAATGAGAGGAAGCAGTTTATGCAAAGGCTCTATGATAGAGATTTGGGGGGGAGGGCTTGTAGTAAAGATGTGTGTACATGTGGAGGAGAGTGGACGGGAGCTGCTGGTGTGCAGAACATGCAGGGACTCATGGCCAACATTTTATGTCTAATCCCAACATTTTAAGAAAACTTCCTTGGAAGGGTTTTAATTTACAGTATGATACACTCACTTTTGTACTTTAAAAGAATAAGTTAAATATAGGAAACCAAGTAAAAAATTATTGAAGCAGACTATGTAGCTAGGATTAAGAAAGAGGATATAGAAAGGTGAATGGATCTGAGAATTATTTAGGAGGCAAAACCATTATGACTTGGTGATTAGATGCAAGAGTGTTACAGAGTGGGGTCTAAGAGCTAAAATCTAGGTACCTCCGTTCCTAACTTAAATCCAAGTCAGTTTCTGTTTCTGAATGACTTGTCCCTTTGTCAGTTTAATTTACCTGAAAGCCTGTTCACTGTTAAAATTCCACCATTTTCTGTATGGAGTAACCATTGCTTAGTTAAGGTTTTGAAGACAAAGGAAGAATATGGAGTAACAGTGACATTTAGCTTAGGTTCTTAATACCTAAACTTTAAAGATTTTCCTTTCTTGGAGGCTTTAGGATGGTGGAACAGTAAGGGGACCTGGGCTGGTCTCATCCCTTGAACACAGCTGGATCAACATCAAACCATTTTGAACATCTAGGAAATTGATCAGAGTATTAACAGAACAATCTGCATAATTTGAGGAAGAGAACACAGCAGCTTGTCTTAACAAACAGACCAAACACACTTAGGATCTAGCTTCCTTTATTTGATTTTTTTCAATTTTTCAATTTTTATTTCATTCTATTATTGTTGTTGTTGTTTTTCCTTCTTCCAAAATGACAAGAGGGAGGAATTCACCTCAAAAGAAAGAACAGGAAGGAATGATGGCCAGGGATTTACAATGCAGATATAAGTAAGATGTCTGAACTAGAATTTAAAACAATGCTTACAAGGATACTAACTGGTCTTGAAAACAGCATAGAAGACACCAGAGAATCCCTTTCTGTAGAGATAAAAGAACTAAAATCTAGTCGGGCCAAAATTAAAAATGCTATAACCAAGATACAAACCCAAATGGAGGTCATAAAAATAAGAATGAACAAGGCAGAGGAGCAAATTAGTAATACAGAAGATAAAATTATAGAAAATAATGAAGCTGAAAAGAAGAGAGAAACAAAGGTCAGGGATCACGAAGGCAGAATCAGGGAACTCAGCAATTCATTAAAATGTAATAACATTCATATCAAAGGAGTCCCAGAAGATGAAGAGAGAGAAAAAGGGGCAGAAGGTATATGTGAGCAAATTATAGCTGAAAACTTCCCTAATCAGGGGGAAGGACACAGATATCAAAATCCAAGAAGCACAGAGAACTCCCATTAAATTCAACAAAAGCTGGTCATCACCAAGACATATCATAGTCAGTTTAACAAAATATACAGACAAGGAAAGAATTATGAAAGCCGCAAGGGGAAAAAAGTCCTTAACCTATAAACAAAGACAGATCAGGTTTGCAGCAGATCTGTCTACAGAAAGTTGGCAAGCCAGAAAGGAATGGTAAAATATATTCAATGTGCTGAATGGAAAAAATATGCAGCCAAGAGTACTCTATCCAGCAAGGCTGTCATTCAAAATAAAAGGAGAGATAAAGAGTTTCCCAAACAAAAGCTAAAGGAGTTTATGATCACTGAAACAGCCCTACAAGAACATTCTACTAAAGAATGAATGGGTTAACCAGGATTAAAGAAGAAATTAAAAAAAAAAAAACACATGGAAGCAAATAAAAATGAAAACATGACAGTCCAAAACCTTTGGGATGCAGGAAGGTCAGTCCTAAGAGGAAGTATATTGTAATTCAGGCCTTTCTCAAGAAGCAACAAAGGTTCCAAATGCACAGCCTAACTTCACACCTGAAGGAGCTAGAAAAGGAACAGCAAATAAAGCCTAAAGCCAGCAGAATAAGGGAAATAATAAATATTAGAGCACCAAAAAAAAAAAAAAAGATATAGAAACAAACAAAGAAAAACCAGTAGAACAGATCAATGAAACTAAGAGCTGGTTTTTTGAAATAATTAACAAAACTGATAAACCCTAGCTAGACTTCTCAAAAAGAAAAGAGAAAGGAGACAGATAAAATTATGAATGAAAGGGGAGAAATCAACCAACACCACAGAAATATAAACAATTATAAGAGAATCCTATGAAAAGTTATATGACAACAAACTGGGCAATCTGGAAGAAATGCACAAATTCCTAGAAACTTCAAACTACCAAAACTGAAACAGAATGAAATAAAAAAAATCAAAAAAAAAAAAAAAAAAAAAAAAAAACAATGACCAGCAAAGAAATTGAATCAGTTATCAAAAATCTCCCAACATACAAGAGTCCTGGGCCAGGTGACTTCCCAGAGGAATTCTATCAGAAATTTAAGGAAGAATTAATACCTATTTTTCTCAAACTGTACCAAAAAAAAATAGCAGTGGAAAGAAAAGTTCTACACTCATTCTACAAAGCCAGCATTACCTTGATTCCAAAACCAGACAAAGATCACACTAAAAAGGAGAATTACAGGCCAATATCCCTGATTAACATGGATGCAAAAATTCTCAACAAGATATTAGCAAATCAAATTCAACCATAGATTAAAAGAATTATTCACCACCATCAAGTGGAATGTTTTCCTGGGCTGTAGGGCTGGTTCAATATTTACAAGTTGATCAACATGACACACCACAATTGAAAAGAAAAAGGGTAAGGACTATCTGATTGTGTCAATAGATGCAGAAAAAGCATTTGATAAAATACAGCATCCATTCTTGATAAAACCTTTCAACAAAGTAGGGATAGATGGAACATACCTCAACATCATAAAGGCTGTATACGAAAGACCCACAGCTAATATCATCCTCAGTGGGGGATAACTGAGTCTATCCCTTAAGGTCAGGAACAAGACAAGATGTCCACTCTCACCATTACTATTTAACATAGTATTGGAAATCTTACCTTCAGCAGACAACAGAAAGAAATAAAAGGCATCCAAATCAACAAGGAAGAAGTCAAACTTTCGCTCTTTGCAGACAACATAATACTCCATGTAGAAATCCTGAAACGTTCCACCAAAAAATTGCTAGAACTAATATATGAATTTAGCAAAGTCGCGGTATATAAAACTAACCTTACAGAAATATGTTGCATTTCTACACACCAATAACAAAGTAGCAGAAAAAGAAATCAAGAAATCATTTCATTTGCAATTGTACCAAAACCAATAAGATACCCAGGAATACATCTAATTAATGAGGTAAAAGATCTATACTCTGAAAACTATAGAATACTTATGAAAGAAACTGAAGGAGACCCAAAGAAATGGAAAAGCATTCCATGCTCAAGGATTGGAAAAACAAACATTGTCAAAATGTCTATACTATCCAAAGCAATCTACACATTTAATGCAATCCCTATCAAAATACCACCAACATTTTTCACGGAACTAGAACAAAGAATCCTAAAATTTGTATGAAAAGACTCTGAATAGTCATAGCAATTCTGAAAAAAGAAAAGCAAAACTGGAGGCATCATGATTCTGGATTTGAAGATATATTACAAAGCTGTAGGCTTCAAGACAGTATGGTTTTGGCACAAAAATAGACACTTGGATCAACGGAACAGAATAGAAAACTCGGAAATGGACCCGCAACCATATGGTCAGCTCATCTTTGACAAAGCAGGAAAGAATATCTAATGGAAAGAAGCCTCTTCAACAAATGGTGTTAGGAAAACTGGATGGCAACATGCAGAAGAATGAAACTGGACCACTTGCTTACACCATACACAAAAATAAATTCAAAATTGATGAAAGAATGGGGCACCTGGGTGGCTCAGTCAATCAAGACATCTGACTCTTGATTTTGGCTCAGAATTATCTCATGGGTCTCATGTGGGTTTGAGCCCCAAGTCAGGCTCTGTGCTGACAGTACAGACAGTGCTTGGGATTCTCTCTCACCCTCTCTGTGCTCCTCTCTCACTCTTACTTGCTCTCTCTCTTTCATAAACTTAAAAAAAAATGACAAGACAGGAAACCATCAAAATTCAGGAGGAGAACACAGGCAGAAACCTCTTTGACCTCAGCCAGAGCAACTTCTTACTAGACACATCGCCAAGGGCAAGGGAAACAAAAGCAAACATGAACTATTGGTACTTCATCGAGATAAAAACTTCTGCACAGCAAAGAACAATCAATAAAACTAAAAGGCAGCCTACAGAATGGGGGAAGATATTTGCAAATGACATATCTGATAAAGAGTTAGTATACAAAATCTGTAAAGAACTTATCAAACTCAACACCCAAAAAAACAAATAACCCAGTTAAGAAATGGGTAGAAGACAGCAATAGACACTTTTCCAAAGAAAACATCCACATGGCTAACAGACACATGAAAAGATACTCAACATCACTCATCATCAGGAAAATACAAATCAAAACCACAATGGGATACCACCCCACACCTGCCAGAATGGCTAAAATTAACAACACAAGAAACAACAGGTGCTGATGAAGATGCAGAGAAAGGAGAACCCTCTTGCACTATTGGTGGGAGTGCAAACTGGTACAACCACTCTGGAGAACAGAGTACGGAAATTCCTCAAGAAACTAAAAATAGAAATACTCTATGATCCAGCAATTGCACTGCTAGGTATTTACCCAAAGGATGCAAAAATACAGATTGGAAAGAATACCTGCACTCCAGTGTTTATAGCAGCACTATCAACAACAGCCAAACTATGGATACAGCCAACAGATGAATAGATAAAGAAGACTATATATATATATATATATATATATATATATATATACATGTGAATATTATATATATGAATATTATATATGAATATTATTCAGCCATAAAAAAGAATGAAATACTGCCATTTTCAATGACTTGGATAGAGCTAGAATATATTATGCTAAGCAAAATAAGTCAATCAGAGAAGGAAAAATACGATATGATTTCACTTATATGTGAAATTTAAGAGACAAAACAAATGAACATATGGGAAGGCGGGGGGAAGAGAAGAGAGGGAAACAAACCATACTAGACTATTAATGGTAGAGAACAAACTATGGGCTGATGGAGGGAGGTGGGTGGAAGATGGGCTAAATGGGTGACGGGTATTAAGGAGGACACTTGTTGTGATGAGCACTGGGTGTTGTATATAAGTGATGAATCACTGAATTCTACGACTGAAACCAATATTACACAGTAACTAAAATTTAAATTAAAAAAAAAAAAAAAGGAAGAGCACCTGGGTGGCTCAGTTAGTTAAGCACCTGACTCTTGATTTCAGCTCAGGTCATAATTTCATACTTCGTGAGATTAAGCCTCACATGTGCTGTAAGCACAGAACCTGCTTGGGAGTCTCTCTCTTTCTCGCTCTCTCTCTGCCCCTCTCCCTCTCACACTTTCTCTCTCTCTCCCCTTCTCTCAAAATAAGTAAATAAACATTATTTAAAAAAATAAGTAAAATTTTAAAAAGGAAAAAATAATTTAAAAAAGGAAAAAAAAGTAAAAGAAAATAAAATAATATTCTCCCTCTTTCTTGGAAACAAAGAGTGGGTCACTGATAGGATTTATCCTTCCAACTGACCCCTTTTTCCAAGCACATATAAACTTCGTTATGTGTTATGGACATTTTCATTTACTCCTTCATATACTGGCCCCTCTCTTTATCTATTTAATTTATCTGCCATGATGAAAAAAGGAAAATGTCATTACCACAACAACAAAAGATAAGAGCAATACCCAGAATCTGGTTGTGTCAGTGGTGGATATTATCCTTCCCGACATCTCAGAAAGTTAGCATTGCTGGTTCATGAAACAATGGGATGAAGTAATGAGGTGTTCTGCATTGAGATTTGATTTGGAGGTTGGAATCAAACATTCAAAAGCCTCAAAGGATAAACTCAATGACACTTTTAAGAAGAAGTTTATTCAAGAGAATATATGTGTAACAGGAAAAGAATTTGAAATTTCAGAGAGTGAAATTGCAAGCCCCAGGAATCATGGACTTGGCATGGCAGCAACTAAGATGGGAAATGTGGAGGCATACATCATAACCTGAGTGCTCAGTCCCTCAGAAAGTCGCAGGTACCCAAATTTGGCATGTGAACGTAGTCAGTAAGACTGCCAGTTTGAAGAAACCAATCAGAGAGAAGACAAATGGAGCCTTCCCAAATGCGTGGAAGAACTAAACATACCCAAACTTGCCAAGAACCTGACAACCTCCTCTCATATCCTTTCCTCTTCAGTTTGTTCCTCTTCAGCTAAGTACCAATGTATAAACCTACTCTTTTATCTCAGCCCCAAATAGAACAATTCTTGCCCAGTAACTCCTGTCTTAACTAGAAAGAAAAATAGCATCCTCTTATGTCTTCCATCTATACTCCCTCTCTGGAAGATTTCATCTAAGCTCCATAGCATGAAAAATCTATGTCCCACCATTTCCGAATTTTTATTTTCATACCTTGGTTTCTCTTGTGAGCTCACTTCTACCTATCTGCTTATTTCTGCTTACATGTCTAATAACTATCATAAACTCAACATGTCAAAAGAAAACTACTGATTCCATATCACTGCCAAAGTCATTTTCTTCCATTCTTTCCATCTTAATTGACGGCAATGCCATCTCCGTGGGTCCCAACCTAGACCTCAACTGTGATGATTTTCACCTCATTCTCAATTGAACAGTAAAAGTTCTATTGATTATTCATCTGAAATATATTCCAAACACTACCTACCATTCCACCGTCTCTACTGCTACTTGCTAATGTAAGATAAGATTATCCCACCTAGACCTCATTAGTGGCCTCTAGGAGGTCTCTAATTCTATGCTAATGCCTTATAGTCCATTCTCCTTATGTTTTTAAACATAATCTTAAAACCCTTCAATGGTATCTGATTGCAAAAGACCAAAATCCAAATCCTGTCATTTCCTGATTTTATCATTTACTATTCTCCCCCCCCCCCTCACTAATTCCTCTCCAGAAATACTGGACTTCTTTCTGATCTCTTAATAGACCAGAATCTTCTCCTGGATCATGACCTTAGCACTCACTATTCCATGTGCCTAGAACTCTCTCCCCACTCCTCTCTTTTCCCAGATTGTTACGTTTTTCCCTCCGAGGATTAGCTCAGTTGTCACCTCTTCAGAAAGCTCTTCCCTAACCATCCTCACTGAAGTGACCCTTCCTTCCACAAGTCATTCTCTTTGCTATTGCCACCCTTATTCTATTTTCTCTACAGCACTTAGAAGTTATCACACTTACTTGTTTACATGATTATAGACTATTTTCACATTAAAATGTAAACCTCATAAAAACAGAAATGTTGTTTATTCCCTGAACCTAGAACATTGCCCAGGGTGGATAAATCTTTGTTGAATGGCATAGACAGAGTCTGACCTCAAAATCATTCATCAAAGCTTCATGTGATTTGACATATACATCCTGAGAAAAACTTTGAGGAACTTTGTTGCTTCTGGATTATGATGAGATGTTACTTAGTCCCCTGGATTATTTAACCAGATAATAACATCTACCTCAAATTTAATAGGACATCAGAGTAATGGTAAAAGTCAATATGAATTAATAAGGAAAACTGTTTCAAATATAATTCCCTGAAGAGTTATTATCTCTTAGAGTTCCAAGAAAAAAAATTCTTACCCTACTTCAAAAATAAGACCTAAAGTTACTATATTTATTTATAAATTGGCTCAAAATTAAGTACTGAATTATAATTTTTATCTTGTGATCCAGGATAATGAGTAATAATTTTTATATGAGAATATTTGATGAAGCATAGTAAATATACATTTAAGTGTTTATTTTTCCTAAAAGGATATTATTAAGTTATACATCCCCAAAATAACTAAGCTTCTATTTATTTCATAAAATGGTGCTAATTGCTTTTGGATTGAGATTCAGTTTCCCTATGTCCCTAAACTGATTAATAAAAGAGAAAGAAAAATCAACTTTTTGATGTACCTTACCTAGATAAACTCCAAATAATGTATTAGCTAGATGCATATCGATCTGAATTGTCATAAAGCTGAGATCCAGTCTCTGGTTTAAAAGCCTTTACTTGGGCACCTGGGTGGCTCAGTCTGTTAAGCAACTGGATTTTGGTTCAGGTCATGATCTCACAGTTCAAGGGATGGAGCCTTATGTCCAGCTCTGTGCTGACAGTTTGGAGGCTGCTTGGGATTTCCTCTCTCCCTCTCTCTCTCTCTCTTTTTCCCATCCACCCATCCCCCACTTGCACACATACATACTCTCTCTCTCTCTCTCAAAATAAATAAATAAACTTAAAAAAAAAAAAAAAAAGCTTCTGCTTGCTTTACACCTTCCATAGCAGGAAGGGCAACACCACACTCCTTACTTGCCAGCCCCATCCACTACCTGCCCCACTTACCCCATGACCTGGTCACAGTTTGCCTTTTCAGTCTTGCTTCTACACTGTCCCCACAAAACCTCATTTTATAGCCATTGCTGGTGGGTCATTTTCACTAAAATATTTCACACACAGGCCTCCTGTTCAGACATTGACCATGGTTTTCCCTAGAGCTAGAATGTCTTTCTCCACTAGTTAACCTGAAAAATGGTTTTCTCAGGCCTGAAGAACAAGCACAAACATTACCTCAGCTTTTGGTAATTCTGTTTTTACTCCCAACTATCTAATCTTATTCAGAAAAAAAATTGTTTCCTCATCAGGAAACATTTTATGTTATAACTCTACCACTTTTCTGCATAGCACTGGTGCTTAACACATACTTGTGCTTATACGTTTATCTCACGTACTGGGCCTTACGACCCTCAAGACACAAACTATTTCTTACTCATATTCCTATCATGGCAACTAGATGAAGCCCACCAAATATTAGATGTCCATGACATATTTGCTAAGTTGAATGGGAATAAAAGTTTGTCATAGAGGAAATGGAGCCCATAGGTTTTATTTATCTAGGTAACCTACAGAGCAATCAATCTTGCAACAATTTGTAAGAATCGTAAAGGAGTCTAAAGAAGTCCAGCCTTCAGTAGTCTTGTCATTTGACAGAAGTGAGAGCAAGAGTTGATATGCAAGTTACCTAGATTGGTTTCATTGTACATATTTACTATTGTAAATTTCCCCATAATTTGGATAAAATAATTTTTAAAGGGTATTCACTTAATAAATATTTGTTGAGTACAGATTTACAAGAGCTGAGGCATACACAGCCTTGCTCTCTTTAATTTCTCATGGACTAAATAATTTAAATCACAGCAATAAATTATTTTAAGTAACCTGACAGATATCAGCAAAGAATCAATTTTATTATAATGCCTTATGCAAAATTTTTTAGAATTATCATTTCAAATAAAAATGATTTCAATCAAAATTTAAAGTGGCATTCTAGATGCCAGAAAAAAAAAACTTTCTTAGACTGGGAGGTGGAAACAAAAATTTCCTATATTACAAGGTCAAGGATCATGAACCCTAAAGATTCATATACAGAGGGATAAATCAACATATCTCCCTATGGCATTCCTGACAAATAGCTATCTGAACAATATAAATGAAAATTATGTTCTCATTAAATAATGCCCTGGATAAATCTTAACAAATTTTTAACAAAGTCTGGCTTGAAACTCTTTCAAAGCCTTCTAATATCTCCAGGGATGATACATGTTGTTTTCATACCTCAAACTTCTATGGAGAATCAATTATTTACCTAAGTCTAAATCTTACCTTTGAATTAAATTATCTTTTAAAAAAAAATTTTTTTTAAATCTTTATTTATTTTTGAGAGAGTGAGAGAGAAACAGAGTGAGAGCAGGGGAGGAACAGAGAGAGAAGGAGACACAGAATCTGAAGCAGGCTCCAGGCTCTGAGCTATTAGCACAGAGCCCGATGCAGGGCTCAAACCCACAAACCATGAGATCATGACCTGAGCCGAAGTCAGACACTTAACTGACTGAGCCACCCTGACACCCCTGAATTAAATTTTCTATGCACTTTTCCATGGGTGAGATAGAGTTTGGGGCAAATGAAAGACCTAATTTTTCTTTTAATTTGTTAAATTCCTTATTTTAATATATAACAAATACAACATAACACAATAAAATTTGAATTTTGAGTAAGGACCATCTATCTGCTCACCTCATTTCTTCCCAGTTTAATAATATAGTAGTTTGACAGACCCAATATTCAAATACTGAGTAGCTCATCAAAAAAAAGTTAACTTGTTATAAACTGAAATAAGCATATTTAAAAAAAAAAAAGATCTTAGGATATTAAATGTTATCACCTCCTCAAAATATTGACCTCTCCAAAGAAGACATCACAGAGCCATTGCTTTTAATCATTTGTTTTAGGTAATTAATTCTAGCTTGTTAGTAGAAGGTGAAGTACTATTTCTTCACTTATAAAGACTAGTTTAAAAAGTACTCTTTAAATACTACTATAGCATGCATTTGAAATAATGGCCCTCATTTTGAGTAGAGGAAGCTGCCTCTTGCATTTTATGTCATTACTAATTCATAGTAATGAATGAGAACCCAGATCATTTTGAGTAAAGTCACAAGACCATGTGGCCATGAGAGAATACACTGCTGTCTGCTGCTCTTGCTATTTCAATGTACTTAGTGTCACAACCAATACTCATCATGATATGCTTCCACACCACAAACTGGCCAATATGCGTTCTTATTGGTCAGGAAGCCCCTTTCCCTCTGCCTCACTAATTATTAAATAATTTAGATATTACCTCTGAATAACATCCTATTAAAATAAGACTTATATTTGTCCCATTTATCACAAGCTGTGCAAGGCTATACATACCTATATGTGTGTAGGTACATTTATGTACACACACACAGAAATGTATATATTTATTTTATCATCCTTATAGGTTAATTTTTTTTCTCATTTTAAGATAGCATGAACCTGAGAAAAGATAATAACTTTCTCCATATCATTTTCTAAATAAGTGATGCCAGCTACATTAGTTTGATTTAAAATTCAAACAAAATATGACCCGGGTATTAAACAAAATTATCTCTCCAATTGCTCGCAGTATGTGACAAAAAATCATATTTTGCAGTATATAAAATTAAAGGTATATTTTGTCATAGTGCTAAGCCTGTGTTCATTGACACAAGCTGTTGGAAATGCCAGGAAACAATCACGACAACTAGATGAGGTGGGAACGAACCCTCAGGCTGTCGCAGGGAGTATTTCGCCCCTGTCATTTGAAAGCCATGGAAAATTCCGACCAATCCTTGAGGATGTCCACACAATGCAGAAATGTAGCTGGACCCACCTAGCACTGCTGCCAACATGTAACCCCGAGACTTTCCCCAGTGAGGTATCACTTGACTTCAGCATCATTGCTCGCTGTTGCCAGCATTGATATCCCACTGCACTGACAAAAGCCACCACTAGCAACCCTGATGCTAAATGGCAACTATAAGGCCTTGCTTCCAGACTGCAGCTAAGTCCCTCAGTTCATAAGATCACAATCAGGACCAAGCGTACGATGTCTCTCTTCCCCGTTTATAGTAGCCATTGCCCAGAGTCCATACCTCTCAGATTAGTCAATCATTTCCTCCATTCTCATTGCCACAATGCTGGCAACATATTTTCTCCTAGCCCAATTTCTCATTCTAACATTGTTTCCTAAACCTTTCACAGGGACCACTGATATTCCCTAAATTATCTGTTATATAAACTACTTTAACCAAAACCTAGGTATTCCCAGAAAACGTAATTTCCTTTTTATCCTTCTCAGTCCAGGTATTTTTGTTTGGTTTTTGTTTGTTTCCCTCCCACACCCTCAATGCCTAAGTGTGGGGCTAAGAAGTGGCATTAGGGTCCTCAAGGTTTTTATCAGGAAACATCCAAATGCAAAGTTCCAGAACGTTATGACTTAATTCACCCAGCTTCACCACTCTCCCCGATTCCAAATTCCAGGTCCTTCTTAAAGACTTCAGCACCTGTGCACAATCTCCATCTTTACCTTGGTTGCTATAATCATCCAAATGAGTATATCAGCCTCACGGATGAACCAGCCAAAAGTCTTGAGTCTGTGTTCCCTGGGCTTCTGAAGGATTTCCTCTACTCTACCTAAGCCACGTACTCCTTCAATCACAACCTGAACTCTGTCGTCTCAAGAAACTCAAATTACTCCCTGGGGCACCTCGGTGACTCAGTCAGTTAAGCATCTGGCTCTTGGTTTCAGCTTATGTCATGATCTCGCAGTTCGTGAACTTGAGCCCCACCTCCAGCTCTGTGCTGACACAGAGCCTACTTGGGATTCTCTCTCTCCCTCTCTCTGGCCCTCCCCTGCTCTGTCTCTCTCTGTCTCAAAATAAATCAATGAACTTAAAAAAATTAAGAAAGTCAAATTACTCCCAAAGTACCCATTTCAGATATTCCACGCTGACCCAACTCCTGTTCTTCCAGTCACTTGCTAAGCACGCCCTGTACCCCCTGAAGAAGTTGTCCATAGAACTCTGAGATTGCCAACTCACCACTTGGTAGTGACCCTACCATTTTTTACCACATCTAGCAGCCTTTCTGTCTTACCGTCTTTGCCTACACATCTTCAGTTTGGAATCATCAGTTTGGAAGCTACTCACTCACACTGTTACAGATGCTGCGAATCCCGCTGTCCTGCCCTTGATCATCACACCCAGATGAGAAAACCACACCTCCAGACGAATCTAACTATAGATCTAACTATAAAACATCTCTAAAAAAAGCTTTCTGCAAATGTTTCTTTAGTTCTTCACTTTCACTGCACTCTTCAGTTTAGTCTGGCTTCTGGCCCTAGCGCTTGGGGAAAAAAAAATGCTCTTGTAAAGGAAACTAATGCCACCAAATGGCTAAATCACAGGAAAACCTATTTGACTTTCCTAGGATTCAACAAGCCAAGCACCAACTTCTTTTGGCTTTGAAAAAAAAAAAAAAAGATTTCTTTTCTTCTTTAACAAGACATTCTCCTAGTTTTCCTCTTATTTCTCTGACAGCCCCTTCTAGTGACACTCGTGCATGCCTTCTCTGCCTCCAGACTTTTAAATGTTGGAATTTTGTAGGCTCAGATCTAGGCTATGCACATATTTGAATTTACCCTCATTCTTTAAGTGTTTATATCCCTTCCTATTTTTTTAAAATCATCAATATAAAGCACATTTATATCTTGACTTCTCTTCTAAGCCTTAGACCTATAGTCAAATGCCTAAATGATAT
This sequence comes from Panthera uncia, assembly GCF_023721935.1. NCBI lineage: Eukaryota > Metazoa > Chordata > Mammalia > Carnivora > Felidae > Panthera > Panthera uncia. The sequence continues at coordinate 79,754,659 of NW_026057580.1, read as the reverse complement.
ACCACTTGGATATTTCACAATTAACTTGTTTATTTAATTAACAATTTCCCTCGATCTGCCTGTCACAGTGGCATAATGAAAAGGCAGTTAGTTTCTGTATAATTGACAGAATTTTATGTCACAAATTCAAAAGTTAAAAACTCCATTTAACAAAATAACCTTAATATTTGTTTTATTTTCCTGAATCACCATCAGGCCCCCTGTAGAGTTCTTCAAAGTATATTACACTTGGTTCTTCTGAAAAATACTGTTTTTCATTATTTTTCAAATGTAATTGATCTCCTTTCAAATGCATATTGTCAGCATTCCCTTTCAAAGAGACTTTGGAAGTTAGTTTACTTGTGAGCACAAAGTTCTTTCTTGCCTATGAATTACAAAGTAATTCTTGAAAGCCTGGGGTGGTAGTGGTTGCCCTACACATAAATGAGAACCTGTGGTCTTGATGTGTTAATGACTGAGGGGTGGTAGCTTCCCTATGTCTACCTGGTGGCTGTGTGCCTAATTTTTTGTGTATCTGTAGATCATGAGTAAACAATGCCAGCCATATTTTCAAATTCTGGGTCTGTGGTCCTTTTTTTTTTTTCTGAGAATTATGAATATATTGATGGCCATGTCAGTGAGCCAATGAATATTTCCTGCATGCCTACTATCGGTGTAAGCCTCAAATATGACACCGGAGCTGGGTCACTATATGAACTACAGGAAAAGTAAGTCTGAGGATCCAATTCAAACTATGCTTTGATAAATAACCTGCTAGAGTTCCTCTTGTGTGTGTTTCATTGAAAAGAAAAACTGTGCCCCTAGCACCGATCCATCTCCAACCCGGTGGAGGCCTGGCAGAGTGGCTTCTCTCTGCAAACCTCTCCGTAATGAAGGCCTTCTAGCAGGAAACTGCATCCTGTCTGTCTGCCTCTCACTTTGGAAAACATGTTTATCAACTCAGAGATGAATCATTGCAGCATTTATGCTAAATGGACAATTCAGGGCCACATAGTGATTTTCCACTGCTTCAGCAGACTTTCTCTTCTATTTACATCTGACTCTCAGCCCACTCCTATTGAATAGAGAGCCTGGCCTCCTTCCAGACTTCCCAAATCTGATTCTGGAGTTCCCTGAGGATAGGTCTGATTGGTGTATACTACCTTGAGGGGCAGCTTCAGCTGGCGAGAGGCGTGCTGCTCTGTTCTAATTTGTGTGTTATGGAGATGTCAGCCACTCTGAGTCATCAGCAAACATAAGTTGGAGTACAAAGTGTCCTGAAATGATGTAGAGCAAAACAGAGTCAGTCTTCAGCTTCGTTCTCCCCTGACTGCTGACAATGCACAAGACACTTAGGATAGAGAGTTTCACATTGACTTTTATAATTCCTTAAACGTAATATCTGTCCTTTGTAAAGCAGTGTTTCGTGGTGATTAAACACCTAGGTTTATGAATGAGACAGAACTGGATTCAGATCCTGACACTTACCAGCTAAGTGTCCTTGGGCACATTAATTGATGTCACTAAATCAGTTTCCTTCTGAGAATTTTGTCTAAGTATCCACACTATAGAGTGGTTTTAAGGATTAAGGTTTTAAGGATTTAAATGGAATACAGTATATAAAAGGCAGAACATAGAACCAGGTACAAGAGGAGAGTTCAAAAACTAGTAATACTATTAAGGGCATTCTATTCATTGTCTGTTTCCATAATAATCCAATGTTCTTCCAGCTGCTACTAACATCATTTATTTCTTTTTATTTAGTCATTCCTTTGGCTTAACTCACCACAGCACAACTCTTTAAATCTTACCTTCCCTTTCACCTCAGAACAATCCATTCATCTAAAGGAATAAAGACAGAAAACTATTCACGTCTAAGAAGAGACAGGAAATGAAAAATACTGATATTACTTTAAAACTCAAACACTAACTTTTTGACATTAACTGGACCCAGGGCCTACCAAAAAGCTGGGTGTGGTGTTTGCTTTATTTGTTTGTCTTTTGCTCTTGTTTGTGATTTCTAAAATATGAATGGGCTTCAGAATAGGCCATTGAGCACTAAACCATAGAATATTTATTAATATGCCAACATTCATGGGATGTTACATTAGAAATAATATAAATATAGGGCAAAACTCAAAGAAAGCCCCCATTCATACAATAGCTGAAACAAAATCTATTTCTACCTGTAGATGGGATTTACACTTGGGTTTTCAGCCACATTGGCAATCACTTGATATTTGAATAAGGCAATGGCCCACTTTGATGCCACTGTGGATCTCTCTCTTAGCCAATCCCATACTGCTAAAGACTTTGCTGAGGTAGCTACTTGATGCTCTCTTGGCCTTTTCAGTTTCTTAGATTAACTGACGTTCCTACCTCTGGTCTTCAATCAGTTTCTGGGTTTACAATCTCATATATCCCCAAGTTTGAACAGTTGTATTAGTTTGCTAAAGCTACCATAACAAAATACCACAGACTGGATGACTTAAGCAACAGAAATTAATGACCAAGATAAAGGTGTTGGTACATTTAGTTGCCCCTAAGGCCTCTCTTCTTGGTTTGCAAACAGGCTCCTTCTTGCTATGTCTTCACATGGCCTCTTCTTTGGCATTCTTTCCTCTTCTTATAAGGACACCAGTCCTATAAAGGCCCATACTTACAACCTTATTTATTAACCTTAATTACCTATTTAAAGACATATTTAAAGACCCCCTTAATTACCTATCCAAATACAGTTATATTAGTGGTTAGGGCTTCAACATAAGAACTTTGGAAGAATACATTCCAGTCCTTAACACCCTTGCAGATTATTCATTTGATAAAGATCAACCTCCTTGACCTTGTCTAGTGGTACCTGACATAGCTGGACATTATTCTATAGGTAGCTTCCAAGAAGCATGGAAGCATGACATTCGCCCCAAGGGTAGATCTGGAACTAATGCAATCAAATTACACAGGGCCTGGAAAAGGCTGAGACACGTCAGTTAATTAGGAGACCAATATTTCTTTAGTGAGTTGGATTTAAAAATTTTTTTCTTCTTTATACTGAAATATTTCAAACATATAGGAAAATGTAAAGAATAATAAAATGAAACTTAGGCACTCATCCAACTTAATCAAAACTTAAGAGAAAATATTTTTTTAATTTTTTTAACGTTTATTTATTTTTGAGACAGAGACAGACAGAGCATGAATGGGGGAGGGCCAGAGAGAGAGGGAGACACAGAATCTGAAACAGGCTCCAGGTTCTGAGCTGTCAGCACAGAGCCCGACACGGGGCTCGAACTCAGGGACCGCGAGATCATGACCTGAGCCGAAGTCGGCCGCTTAACCAACTGAGCCACCCAGGCGCCCCAACTTAAGAGAAAATTTAAGACAATTATTTTAAAAGAAATATAATTATTTTCAAAGAATGTATTTGAAGTCCCTGTGATTTTTACTTTATCATACTTCCTTCTTTTCTTCTTACAGGCAATCATTGTTTTGAATTTGGTGATTTTTACCATCAGGTATGATATTCTTATACTTTTGTTTCATTGAATAGACCGTTGTTTTTGCCATTATTAAATTTCATATAAATGGCATCAGAAGATACATGTAGCTGGAGCTATTTTGTTGTATGTCCTTCCAGGGTAGAATATATCACAATGTAACTATTTATTCTTCTCCGGATGGACATTTACATTGTTTCCAATTTGCTGGTTGTTACAAATAACACTTGAAGAATTTTTGAATCCAGCCTCCTTTCCCAGCGTGTTCAAAAGATCCTCTAGAAACTGGAGGAGAGGAAAAAGTGTTCCCAGGTTTCCAGGTTCCCAGGTTTCTTCTTTTTCTCTTCAATCTTTTGCTCAATTTTCTATGGTATTGACTGCCTTTTCTTATTGATTTTCAGGGGTTTATATATTCTAGATTCAAATCCTTTGTTGGATATATTCATTGCAAATAGGTTTTGCTGGCCTCTAGCTCATCAGAAATAAATTTGTTTATGGTTTATAATTAAGTTTATCTTTTTTATGGAGAGAATTTTAATTTTAATATAATCAAATATATGTTTTCCTTTAAAAGTTTGGGGGGAGGGAGTTGAGAAATCCTTCCCTACCCTAGCTTCAAGATATTCATCTATATTTTTCTTCTAAAATTGTAATGTTTTATTTTCACATTTAAAATCTTAATCCATTGAATAAATAAAGGTGTGTGAATCTATTAAGAATACTCAATAATTAAATTGGTAGGCATGCATACTTATAATTCTAATAGTTGAAAATTTAAGGATGGTGATATCCTTGCTGCTGTTTGTTATATCTCATTGATTCTTGTTCATAGTAAATTTGTTCCTCGTGGATTTTAAATTTTGTACTATGAACTTATTTTCAAGATTCCTTTGTATGTGGAAGTCCTGTGAAACAGGTTTAGTGTCTTCCTCCAGAGTGGTTCTGCTTTTGGTTTTCTGGACCACTCATGTAGTGTAAATTGGAACCCTAATTCCATATGGTTACCAATTTTCAGTGGAGACACTTATTTTCCACCTGGGCCCAGAGTAATGCTTGTAAGTTTCCTCATGGGGATAAATTTACCTGCTAAAGTAACTATGTTACTCCTTTAAGGAGGGTGTATCACTTTGCAGGGTTTAGCTAACTGTAGGATCTCATTTCTGATTTACTATCTCTTTCTTGGACCCAAAACCTCATTCTACTTTTATAACCAGAGCAAAATAGAGTAGAAACCTCTTCCACCTATTTCTAATGGCACCCTCCCCTATTCCACAAACCCACCACCCAATGTGATTCTAGAGCTTCAATACTTTTACTTTATGATCTTGGATATCTCCCTTATTTTCTTGCTTGCTCAGCTATGCATTTAAAAGGACTAAAAAAACATTGTGATCATTCTAGTTATCTTGTTGCTATTAAGTGTTGCTGTAAGTTGATGTTCTGCTTTTCTATTTATAAATGTTGTATATCACATAGATTCACTTAGTGATTCACTTTAATTGGGCAAAGCAGGATTTATATCCTAAAATAAATAAATAAATAAATAAATGTTCTATAGTTTCTATTTTCTGCATTTTTATACATTTTTTTTTCCTATTCAGAAGTCACTTGGGAGGTATAGCAAAGGGTTTAAAATTCAGGTTAATTTCCCATAAACAGTACAATATCATGAATTATTTATTTTCAGAATTTCAGCTGACTGCCTAGCTGCCAAATTTCTGCTGTCATGCAAATTGTAAAATAAATACAATAAGTAAAGCCCAATATTGCATAACAAGAAATGTTTCTCATCTCTACCACTTGAAACTGAGAGCAGGGGCAATTCAAATTTTTCCAATTTATGTCAATAATGTTTTGGTGTCCCACACAGAACATCTCAAGGCACTTTCCCAGCTGATCTGTTCCCAATAGCACTTACCTAGCTATACCCAGAATCAAAGGATTCAGTCTATGTAACTTTTCATATCTCATTCTAGAGAGACCATCCAGGAAAAAAAGTAAAAATCAACCAAAAGTTATTTTATGTATCTCATCTATCTTTGCTGCTTTTTTTCTTCAAACCCCCAATTCTTGTTTGCCCTTGGGAGACTAGTAAATGCCATATGAATAATATAATTAACCAAGTAAAGATCTGCTTCAATTGTTAGTATTCCCAGAAATCTGTTAAACACCTTTTTTTTTTTTTACTATGTCATCTCAAGGATTGGATGAGTAGAGACAATATAACAGATTTTCCAAAATTAAAACAAGATAAAAGTAAGCATTTAAGTGCTTGTCATTTATGCCTTTCTTTTAACTCCACAAACCTGTCCTGTGAAGGAAGAGAGCAAGAGACCCTTCCAGTGTCTCCAGTCCCCACTCAGTGGAGTTCGTAATGTATCTTAAGCAAATGCACTTGTTCATGAAGGTAAGTCATCAGAAAGTAGGTTTCTCACATTTTTCTTCTCTTATAAAATGCTTTTGATTAAAAATAAGTCTGTAAAAAGCTCCAACACATACCTGTCACATTTTTTCTCAGTTGTCAGGAACATTAGAAATCATTTCTGATGGTCATCCAAGTAGCTTCAGATAATATATGTTTCCAGCATAAATCTCTTTTCTGAGAACGTCCATTCTTATTTTCAACTCATATTTTTACTTTAGTTTTGCCTTGACATAAAAATAGTGACATTTGCCCTCCAGAACATTCACACCATCAGTCACTACACAGAACTGAAAGCACTTCAATACATGTAGATACATTGTTGTTTTAGGAGATCTTCTGTGTCTTAAATCTGTTTATTGACACATTTTGCAAATGTGCCAATAGTGAAAACTACATTGTGCTAAATAAATATGAAATTGTTTTATTACTATAAAATGACAAAAATCAATTTCAATAGCAATTAAACAATTTAATTGTTTGGATTATATAATACGTGCTATATATAATATGCCTGATATGCTGCATTTTATAACACATGTTATGATACAAAATTTCCATTAATTAGAACTCTTCAAAAAACAGAATATCCTGATCTGATATCTTTAAGTAGCAGAAAATTGTAGTAGAAATAACTTCAGCATTAGATAAGCAGGTTTTAGAATCCTGCTCCTTCTACTTACTACTCTGAACTTGTCTTCACAAAATCTTTACTTCCATCAAAGTGAAGCATGAGTTAAAAATACCTTCTTTCCACAAAAACAAAACAAAACAAAACAAAACAAAACAAAACAAAACTACTTGGCACATGTGTTCTCTCTTTTTCCATGTTTATTAAGAACATTTAAAAAATAGAATAAGCTATGTATTAAGTAATAATTAAGGTAAAGTAATATAATTCTCTCTCTTCAGTCTAATTTCATTTTCTGTACTGGTTATAATATTGAAAATAAAAATAAGCTATTGGGACTAAATCAAAATAAAAAGCTTCTGCACAGTGAAGGAAACAACAAAACTAAAAGGCAACCCTTGGAATAGGAGAAGATATTTGCAAATGATATATCTGATAAAGGGTTAGTATCCAAAATATATAAAGAACTTATAAAACTCAACACCCAAAAAATGAGTATTTCAATTAAAAATTAGCAGAAGTCATGAATAGACATTTTTTTTTTCCAAAGAAGACGTGCAGATGGCCAACAGACACATGAAAAGATGTTCAACATCACTTATCATCAGGGAATACAAATCAAAACTGCAATGCGATATCACCTCACACCTGTCAGAATGGCTAACATTAACAACTCAGGCAACAACAGGATAAGGAGAAAGGGGATCCCTCTTGCAGTGCTGGTGGGAATGCAAACTGGTGCAGCCATTCTGGAAAACTGTGTGGAGGTTCCTCAAAATTTAAAAATAGAAATACCCTATGATCCAGCAATTTTACTTCTAGGAATTTACTCCACCCCCCCCAAAAAAAAAATACTAATTCAAAGGAATACATACATTCCCATATTTATAGCAGTATTATCTACAATAGTCAAATTATGGAAACAACCCAGTACCCATCTATTGATGAATAGATAAAGATAAATAGATATATACAATAGAATATTACACAGCCATAAGAAAGAGTGAAATCTTGCCATTTGCAACAACATAGATGGAGTTACAGAGTATTATACGAAATGAAATAAGTCAGAGAAAGACAAATATACCATATGATTTTACTGATATATGGAATTTAAGAAACAAAACCAAAGAGCAAAGGGGAAAGAGAAAGAGAGAGAGAGAGAGAGAGAGAGGCAAACCAAAAAACAGACTCTTAACTACAGAGAACAAAGTGATAGTTACCAGAAGGGAGATGGATCGGGGATGGGTTAAATAGGTGATGGGGATTAAGGAGTACACTCGTGATCAGCACCAGGGGATATAGATGTATGGAAGTGTTGAATCACTGTATTATACGCCTGAAACTAATATCACACTGCATGCTAATGAACTGGAATTTAAATACAAACTTAAAAAATGATATTGATAGTGAACATAATAACCAATATTATTTAACATTCATCAGTATTTTAAGACTTTGTCAGAATTTTCAATGTTGCTTATAATACTCATCTCAACCAGGAAAGCCTTGGTCCTCTCTGGCTTCTAGTGTCATGACACTGTTGCTATTTCCCAAGTCCCCGTTTGCCCTCAGTAAGTTGCATTCTCCATTGATGGGGCATGAGTTGTTTAGTGGTAAGAACACATAAGGATAGTTGGTCTATGAGGCAGAAGACATTGGTCAAAAGCACTGTAGCAGTTTCCTCTTTCTTCAGATGGGCTTCTGAGGCTTGGAAAAGGATTAACACACATGAAAATATAAAAGATAAAAGAAAATATCTGGAGCAAAAGAGACCTCCTCTTATAGATGTTCTCCTTTATACTAAGATCAGTTTACAATGACAAAAGGGTCAATCCTTCAAGAAGACATACCAGTTATAAGTCTTTAAGTACATAAGAGTAGAGTCCCAAAATACATGAAGTAAAAAACTGACGGAATTGAAGGAAGAAATAAACAATTCAACAATAATAGTTGGAGTCTCCAATATTGAATTTTCAAAATAGATACAACCTCTAAGATCAATAAGGGAAGAGAATACATGAACACTACAAGCCCACTATCTTCAGAACATTTCATATTTTATGTTTTGTTTACCTAAATGTAAAAACAGAGAGCTTCCATTATAGAATAATTAACACTAATAGTTAACATTTGCTAGGTACCAGGTGCTATCCTAAGTGTTTTGCATGTTTCTTATTTTTTTAATAGTCACAACAATCTTAAGAAGTACAAGGATTTATCTCACAGCTGGGAAATGATAAGCAAGGATGTTATAGTATGCATTATGTCCCCCCACTCCCAAATTCTTGTATTGAAATCCTAATCCCCAGTACCTAAGAATGGGACTACATTTGGACATAGTGCCTTTAAAGTGGTAATTAAATGAAAAATGAGACTCTTAGAGTGGGTTCTAATCCAGTCCCACTCCTGTCTTATTAGAAGAAGCTCTTTGAACATGGAGAAATGTCAGGGGAGTTCCTGCACAAGAGGATAGACCATGAGAGGACACAGCAAGAAGGCAGCCAGCCATCTGCAAGTCAAAGAGAAAGGCTTCAAAACAAACAAAATACACCAACATCTTGATCTTGGACTTCTGCCTCCAGAATGGCAAGAAAATAAATTGGTTGTTCAAGCTACCCAAGCTCTGCTTTTTCGTAAGGCAGCCTTAGAAAACTAATACAAAGGACTTAAACTCAAGAGTCTGATCTGAGAGACCACAGTTCTAAATACTACTCTAGAATGACATGGCTTACATGATTATTTTTCTTTGTTCTCAATTTCTAAATATGTATGTGTTATTCTAATCCATCTATATTACTAATTCTTACTTTGAACCTTTTTATCCAAACAACTGTAGAGAGTTATTTAAGAATAAAAGTTACCTTAGGTTCTGAGTAAACTTAGCAACCTCAGGTTTTGTGATGGTTCAAAAATGTTGAATCCTATAAGAGACCACCCCTGATTCTGGACCACCCATTCTGAAAGGCATAAAATGATTTTGTTAAAAATTGTTTTAAAGGCAACCTGGAGGTTTCTGAACACTAAAGAATTTAGAGATAGAAAGAATCCCACTTGAATATTTTGGTTACTATAACATTTCCTCCTATAATCCTGCAATGATTTTATCTTTGTTATATGATTATTTGAAGAGAAGAAATCAGGGGCACCTGGGTGGCTCAGTCAATGAAGCCACCAGCTCTTGATTTCGGCTCCAGTCATGATCTCACCATCATGGGATCAAGCCCCATGTCAGGCTCTGTGCTGAGCATGGACTCTGCTTAGGATTCTCTCTCTCTCTCCCTCCCTCTCTCTCTCTCTCTCTCTCTCTGCCCCATGCCCCCATCTCAAAATAAATAAATAAACTTTAAAAAAAAATAAAGAGAAGAAATCCAAGGGAAATTACTGCCAGTTGAATACTTCCTGTGTATCCATGACCTCAGAAAATCCTGACTAACATTATGAAAGAGTGCATAGAGTGCAAATAAAATCTGAGAGCTTTTTGCCTAGGCTAATACATAAATTATCTGCAAGGGAAAAATAAGTGACAAGGCAATTGTTATTCCAAGAAAACTTACTGTCCATCCCAACAGATGTGGACTGCCTCGCTTAATGTGCACCAACAATGTCTATGACATTTATTATTAAATCAGTAGGTATTTAGCTTGCTACACCCATAATATCTTTTTTTTTTTAATTTGCAATATTGGAACACATTACATTGAGGTACATGTCAAAAATGTTAGTAATAAAAAACACATCACAAAGGGAACTCCCAAACCATGAGATCATGACCTGAGCCAAAAATCAGAGGCTTAACCGATTGAGCCACCCAGGAGTCCCAAATTTCAAAGTTCTTAAAATGGCAATCAATTTAAAAGACTTTTGCACTATTGATATATAAATACTCTGGCAATACCTTCCTCTACAGAACAAGTAGAAATGCTATATTTAAAAAAAACTATTTAAATGCTGCTAAACTGTCAATAAAATAAGGGAAATCCTCAGAGGATAAATATAAGGCAGGTGTGAGAATCCAAAGAAGGATTGATGATAGCCATTGACTTGGGATTTTTTACAAATACTGTTTCACCAGAAGTTTTGGTTTGAATAGTTACTGAAGGTATAGGAGATAAAGGAGGAGGCCCTTACAAGCCTGGAGCATTGGAAACACAGAACAATGAATGAATTCAGGACTGCCTAAGACTGTTAGACACTTGATGGGGGGAAAACAATATTTGATTTCCATCATTCACTACATAGAAACATCAATTCCACTGAGGTTGTCAAAGGCAGAGGTAAAATATTATGAAAAAAAAGAGAAAAAAATCATTTCCTACAAGAAAATCCATAGCTTTAACAATGTTTATTAAAAATAAGAAAGACTAATAGTTCAAAACCCAAATTAGAAATTTATATTAAAAAGACAAGATTCACAAAATTTAACATTAAGAGGCAAATTAAAAAAAGAATATAGTGAAATTAATGAAATAGGAAGCAAAGCTGTAATAGAGTTTCAACTAAGCTACATAAATTTATAAAGCTATATAAAGAAGGTCTAAGACAATACTAATAAAGACACATGTGAATAATCTGAGGAGTAGGAAAAGGAGATGAATACAAACAAGGCATATCTATGTTAAAAGGTAGAGATTATTATAAAATTTTAAAATCAATTTGAAAACCTCATTGAAAATGGTCACATTCCTAGAAAAAGAAAACAGTAACTGAAACTAACTTAACCACAAACTGGAAATTTCAATTGTCCTAAAATCATTGAGGATATAGGATTAAGAGTTTAAATATTTACATAAGGAAAATGCCAGTCCCAGATCATCTTAACTGAGTTCTGCCAGACATTCAAAGAAGAGATAACCCAATTTTACATGAACTAGCTGCAAAACTATGTTTTCTAGAGATATATACATAAGTAGTAAACTAGAAAGTAAAATTAAAAGTCAACATAATTTGAGATAGTTACCTTTAAACAGGAATCAGAGGGCATTATGTGAGACATAAAGGAGGATTTAAACTATTGGTAATGTTCTGTATCTTAGGCTGAGTGGTGGATACATGGTGCTCCTTCTGTTTTCTATATGTATACCGTACTACAAACTTTTTAAATATTAGCAATGTCAAAATGCTTTAAGACAATAAAAAATTCTTAAGCTTTTTTAATTTGATTTTCAATAAATAATACATTCACTAAGTTGAACAATAAAAAAATGTAGAAAGGTGAAGAATGAAAATTTCCTTCTCACCCTTACCTTAATCCATCCAATTTCCAACTCCCCCAACAAACAACAAATGTTATTAATCCTTTATATTTTTCTGCATTTCCTTAATATACAAGCAAATATGAATTTTTTATTTCCCACCCCACTTTTTTACATTAAGCATAATATATTCTCTACAATACTCTGTCCCTTGCTGCTTTTCTCAGCAACATATTTAGAGAGCTATTTCAGCACACACAAAAAATTTTTCCTCATTTTTTAAGATTTGTATGGTATTCTCATTTATTTAAACAGATTATATCAGATCTACATAGTATCCTTTCCATGGATATATCATATATTTTTGTTTTTTCTTCCAAATTTTTGGTTCTTGGAAACCATTATCCTATAAATATCTTTGGAAATATTTATTCTTGGAAACACGTTTGAATATATCTTATGAAATATTTCTCATGTGTGCAAGTATGCCTGAAGGATAAATTCCCCAAAGAGTAGGTGGATCGAAGTACAGTCTCATTTGTAATTTTGATAGATTATGCCAAATTGTCATCCTTCCTAAAAGCAATATAAGGAGAGCTTATGTCCTCATAGCTTCCTTGAAAAAGAGTAGGTTATTAAACTAGTCCATAGTTTCAATTTCTATTTCTCTCATTTTGAGTATGGCATAGCAGTTTTTCATATTTTTAAAGACACTATATTTTCTGGGAACCATCTGTTCATATCAACTGCCTATTTTTCTACTAGGGTTTTCCTTTTCTTATCAATTTCTAGAAACCTTTTAATATATTGGAAAACTTGACTCTATGTCTGTGATATAAGTTGAAAATTTTCCCCAGCTTTTCATTTGCCTTTTGTTTTGATTTTGCTTATGTTTATTCCATGCAAAAATTGTTGAATTTCATTTTTTAATTTAGTCAAATGTACCCTTTTTTAAAACTTTTTGGAATTTAAATCATAGTATAAGGCCTCTATTCTAAGATTATAAAGGCATTCTTTCATGCTTTCTACCAATACTTCTGTGGTTCCCTTTTTTTAATTTGAAATTTTTAATATATTTGAAATTTATCATAATATATGATGTGATGTATGGAGCTATGCAGTTCCTTTCCTGAAGAGAAATCATATCTAAGGTAGATCACTGTCCATTTAGAATATAATAGTATCATAAGTACATTATTTTAAGAGCACGACTCTGTGTATTATTTATATTTTCGGTATGCGTCTAATACAAGGTCTTCACACAGTATTTTAAAAGCCATAAAAAAGCAGTTAAAAAGTCGCATAAATTGATTGTGCCAAGTGATTCCAAAGCCACTGTCTTCCAAAGTCAGCAATAGCAATGCTAAAACAATCTCAAGTAAAATCTGATGCAGAGCCTTTTTTACTCCCTTTTAGTGAACTAAAGATTTTTTATGTTTAGATTAGCCAATTTATTAAGACCCTCATTTCTCTCCATTTTTTTTAAGATTTCAGAAAATCTAATCTGTTCAAAAGTCCATTCCACAAAATTCCTGTAGGATATCCTATGAGAACTGCCCATCATAAATCAATACAGTAGGGAAAACACCTGAATAAACTCATGGGAAGCTCCCAAACAGTACCTCAGCTCTCCTATACATCTGCATGGTTGCTTGACAGGCATCATGGTAGTAACATCCTGTCCCACCTGCCCTAACTTACCAACAAATATAGAGAAGGTGCTCAAGAGCTAAGTGGAGCACCTGTGTTGAGATGTTCCCAATCCCATTTTCTTCTTGAAATCAAGGAACACATGCTTCTAAACACAGTAGTTGGCTTTGTTGAATGACTATTTCTTTTAGAGATAAGCCTGATAAAGTTTCATCTTCCTTTAGGACTGGGCTCATCCTGAAGCTATTGATTGCTAAGATCCTGAATGGTTGGGAATAATGGATATGTCCAATCATCCGCCTCTGATTTGAAAATCCCTGAGTCCTGCCCTCTTTGCATGAGTAGATGTTTACTGAATGTAATGCCAGTGGAGAATTCCAAGCACAGTAAACAGTATGGAGAAAATGAAACAGGTTCATTATGCAGGCAGAACAGAGTTACATAGAAAAAGGGTTAGGGGAACAAGGGAAAGTTATTAAAAGGAACAATATCACTGGAATGGTTGAGTCTTGGTTCTACCCTTAATTTGTCGTATGACTTCCAGCAAGACAGAGTATTTATAGGCCTCCGTTAATATGCTAATAAAATTGGCAGCTTGGATTAATCTCTAAAGGATCTTCCAGTAGTGGCATCTATTATTTTCAGAGAATGCAAGAACAGAGGTAGTTTTTGGAGTTTTTGGTTGAGGTGAGGGTGCCATAGCTGAGGGATAATAATAAACTTCTTTTCCTTTTTTACTGAAGTGTTCATAATAATCTGTCAGTCTCCATTAATCAAATATATTTGTAATTGGTAAATATTCTCATAATTATTCCAATTAAAATTATGTATACTTACATATCTTTAGTTTTTTTTAAGTCTTGAATTATACATAGTTTCTTTTACTACTCTCGAGAATAGATTGTTAAAACATGTTTACAACGCCCATTAAATGACATAAGAGCAGTTGTGGCAAAATAAGATTTGAAATTCTTTTCTATAGAAAAATGTTTTCAATCACCCTTTAGTAATAAAGTTGTGTAAAAATCACTATTTTTTTCTGAGACTGGCTAAAATCCCCAGTATATATAATCAATGAGGGAAATAAATTTATAGAGACTTCATAAACAAATAAGTTCACAAAAGTAGGCAATCTGAATGGTGTCCATAACTTCCTGCTTCTAGAAACAAGATGCTTTATTATGACCATACTAAATTATGTTTTTTTCCTTCATAAATGTAATGAGTCAATTGCTGATGTTCTTAAATATCTCTTTATAAAAGTCAGTATGTGAAATAACTCAATTTTTCTGTTTATTGATTAACATAGAATCAGCCTGCCCTAACACAAGCGCTCACCTTTAGTGATTTTCTATACGAATGAAAATAGAGAAGCTCCGTTTCCTTAAGATAAAAGTCAATTTTTGGGTTTTTTTTTTCCTATATTTCAAAAAGGGAAACTTTTATTTATTCACAGCTCCTTCTAGCTAAGTTATAATCAATATTCCTGATACCCTTATTTTGAGACTTGCACATGGTGAGTTTTTAAGGTATTTTATAATACGACCACTTTATAAAGGCAAAGATTCTCGTTTCACATACCAAGCAGGAAATAATCCTTTTAATGCTACCTACATTAGCGCCTCTGGAGCTACAATGGTCAGAGTTTCCCCTAACAGTGGGACATAGAATACATCCAAACATGTCCAGGAAAATAATGGCTTTGTGGTTCAGATTAAATGGAAAGATTAAATTGAACAGTCTATCGGAATTTGTTTATCTTTGGTTCCTCTTTGTCTTCTGATGAAAATCAGTGTTCATTTTTCAGTTATAATGAGTTAAAGCAGTAGGAAATTGCCTGAAAAGGGGCAAAACTGGGCAAGAGCTGACACCTCTGGGTCACCCCAAGAGGCAGATTGTGAGATGCTATACCCCTGAGTGTCGACAGCCTTGAACTACTACCAGTGCAGAGCAGAAAGGAAGGAACCAAAAACCGTAATAGTATTCCCCAAAACAGCATGGATATGAGGAATTCCCCAATTTTGGGGAATAGTATTCCCCAAAACAGCATGGATGATACTGCATTTTTCCATGAGAAGGAAGGGGCCAGGTTATCAAAAATGAGCTCCTGATTCTGTGCTGACAGCTCAGAGCCTGGAGCCTGCTTCGGATTCTCTGTCTCCCTCTCTCTCTCTGCCCCTCCCCCATTCATTCTCCCTCTCGCATGCACTCTCTCTCGCTCTGTCTCAGAAATAAATAAACATCAAAATTTTGTTTAAAAAATTAGCTCATATTGTTGAAACAATAATTGCCCCATTTCACAGATGAGGAAATAGGGCCAGAGGTCACACAAATTAAATTAGGTGTGTTCATCACGCTTAACACACTATCTGAACACACTTTCCAGAAGGGCAGGAGCTTTGTTTCACTGCCATGTCCCTGGAACTTAGAACAGTGTCTGGGGCAGAGCAAACACTCAATAAATATCTGTTAATGTTAAAATTAAATAAACTGAAATCATCATTCAACCCACTCCACTGCTTCGGGGCTGGACTTTATAACTCATACTGGTTTGTATCTCCATTCCATCATTCTAGAAATCAAGATGTGACTTTACAGTGATTTGGAGTTTATATCAAATTTTATCAAAGATATTGGATCGAGTCAACAATAAATTCAAAATAACATTAAAATATGCCCACACATGTTTAAAATCCATTTGAAAGCATTATATGTTCCCATATGCTAACATCAATGCCATATCTCCATACTTTAATAACAAATTTATTCATAACTATTTAATATGATAGGCTTTCTAAATTTACAGGAGTTTAGTTTATGATAAAAAGATTGAAAGAAATATATACACATTCACATTTCTGAATCTGAAATTTCATTTAGTGACATTTTATTTAGCAGAACTTCATTCATCTTCAGAGATCCAAAGGGACATGAAATAACCTTGACATGAAGTGAAACATTAATATTATGGTTTTAAGAATATAATAGAGGAACTGTAAAATTTCTAAATCCATTTGAAAGCAGATAGAATTAATAAAATTTACCAATCAATATATTCCTAGGATTCAATCATAAAAATGACACATTAAAAAAACAACAAAATTCAGTATAAGATGATATGAACAACAGCATCTTCCATGCACTGTGTATACTTGAACTTGAACCCTTTATTTCTGTTGTAATGCTAAACACATTCTTGGAAACTGGCAAAAAAGGATGTCACAGAGGCAAATACCTCCCACTGTCCAGAGAATTCACACAAGAGAATTCTGCCTTTTCCCAAGCACAGGCCATTTAGTCTCTTCTCTATAGAAGGTTTTCCACATTCCTCATTAACCCTGTCATATATTTGGGTAATCGGCAAGAAATATGATCTACACTGATTACCTATATGCTACATCATGCCTATTACAAAGCCACTGAAAGACTGGTTGTCTTCCGAAACATTTTCAAACATCTATTCTCATTTTTCACATTATAGTTCCTTCTTCAATTTCACATTCAACACCATACTTATTCTCAGTGTCTTGTTAAGAGAAGACCTGGTAGCAGATTGTAAAACTGGAGGCTTGAATTATTACAATGTAGAGAAAGGCACACAGTGCAGTGGAGTAAAGGGAATAACATAGGTTTGGCGAGAAAGAGAAGAGAAACTGCAAAGGATAAAAATCAGAAACCTATCACACCAAGAACCAGTATTGAAGATATTTAGTTACTAGATTATGCCGAAGTCAGTCCAAATTGTAGGGATACAAAGTTTGGGGATAGTTAGGGGTAACAAATGTGATTATGAATTTCAGAAAATGATAGCTGCAATTGTACAGAGGAGAAGGGAGTAAACCAGTTAGAATATATGAACAATTCCTGTCATGTGGTGTCAGAACTAAAATTTCCAAATTAAAAAACATACAAAAGGTATCAAATATAAAACCCGACTGATATGACTTCTGTTAAAGTGTTGCCAGACTAAATAGTTATAATACCTATTTCTAAGATCATGAAAAGATTATTTAGAAACACCATAAAACTTCATTTATCTTGTAATTGTTTCAGAGAAGGAGTGATCATAATTTCTTTTCCCCCTTCTCTTCTCCTCTTTCTCCTTTCCAGTTAAACTAACTATCTTGGTGTTTTCTCTTAATCTAGTTTCCAATATTGGAAGAGTTATGATCTTTTAATTTGCAAATTTTAAATTGGAACTAAGATAATCAACAAAGAACAATTTACTATGGTTTTGACCTCAAAATGACTTTTCATCTGAGCTATCTTGTAGTCTTTCCAAAACTGAGTGTAAGCTATGCATATTATAGGTCAAGAATCAAATGATCTTAGAGTAACTTCCAAAGACAAAGCTCAAACAGTCATGTAAAACTGAAGTTCTGGGGTAGAGACCAGATCTGAGGGAGAGGGGAATTTAATTATTGGTTCATGTTTCCATCATCATCAGAGAGGGAAAAATTCCTCCTTTGAAGATGAATAACAAAAAGAGGTTTCTTATTAAGAAAAAAAAAACTTTTCCTTGGGGTGCGTGGATGGCTCAGTTGGTTAAGTGCCCAACTCATGATTTCAGCTCAGGTCATGATCTCATGGTTTGTGAGTTCGAGCCCTGAATTGGCATGGAACCTGCTTGAAATTCTCTCTCTGTCTCTCTCTCTCTCTCTCAAAAATAAATAAATAAATAAATAAATAAATAAATAAATAAATAGAAAAAAACTCTCCTTAAAAGCATAACATAGCATGCTGAAACAAATTAAGATCTTCATGCAGTCTTTTTGGATTTGCTGCTAAGTCCAGGCACTATTCAAGGCACCAGTAATGAAAGGACAGGCAAAAACCCCTGCTTGTGTGGAGTTCATATTCTGTTAGAAAAAGATGTAAAATAAACAAAATAAATAAGCTATTTGGTGTATTAGAAGGTGATAAAAGTTATGGGGAAGCAATAGACCAGAAAAAGGAAGTATGAAGAACCATAGGGCCATATAATCTTAAATAGGGAAATTTAGAGAGTTCTAAGAAGGTGACTTTTGAGCAAAGATGAAGGAAATGAGGGAATAAGCCACATGGATTTTGGGGAGTTGGGGGAGAGGCAGAAAGAACAGAAGGGCAAAGGTTCTGAGCTGGAGGAATGCTTAGCAAAGTCTTGGCACAGCAAGGATGACAATTTGGCCAGAGTATAAAGAGTAGAAGAAATATTCTTAAGAAATCTCTAGAAAAGCCAAAGTCATGGGTGAGAGGGTATATTGCGTAGAACTTTAGAAGCAAGAAATTAAAGTATTTAACAATTACTTTTGCATTACACAGGTGACAAGATGCAACCCAACCAGAAAATCTGCTATTCTGCTCTTCTGGTGCTTACAAACTTCTTACCAACTCTCCTCATTCTCCATCATAAGGACATTGGTTTTTAGTCTTGCGGGTTTTGAGAAAGTGAAATGATCTGAGCTCACTCTCGCTAATGTGTTATAAATCCACTCTAGGCGCCAAGGGCAGAAGCAAAGAGACCAGTTTTCAGATTATTAAAATATTCCAGGTGGAAAATGTTGAAGTCTTGGGACAGGGTAGTGATGTCCTGGTTAGAGAAGTGGTCAGCATGGATATTACATTTTGAAGGAGAGCCCACAGTGTTAGTGAGCTGATTGGATGTGATTTCGAGACAGAGACAGGGAAGAGAGGATGATTGGAAAGTTTTGAGTCCTGGAACCCAGAAGGTTGAGTTGACACTTGGGGAGATGGGAAGGCCAAAGGGGAAGCAGGCTCAGAGTGAGAGAAGAGAAGTTTGTTTTTTTGTAAATGTTAAACGTGACATGTTCATTAGACATCCAAATAAAAACGTTTAGATAAATTAATTCAAAAGAAAGAATATTACTGGTCTTCTCTGTGGATCAAAGATCCAAAAAACATTTCATAATTTTCTATCATGAAAATCTTATATATTTTTGAAAAACATTTACTTAAGCATTTACAAATCAGTAGGCAAATACCCAATCCTATACAACTGACTGATTTATGTTTTTATGTGTATAATGGCACATTTTTTCTTAAAACATAGCAAAGTGTTTATGGTTTCTGATACTTTTATGATTCCAGTTAGAAAAAAAAAGGGGCAGAAGAGAGCATACTCATTTTTATTTTTAGAGAGAAGTGATATTCAGAGACAAGGGTTTTTGATGTTGTTGCTGTGTGAAGACAGACTACACATCAGAGCCTTGACCATCATGTCCCCATGGACTCTTTTATTGGCCAAGTATTTAAGCCTTGATATCAGAAACCCTTGACATTTTGGAAATGTTTTCTGTATGTACACTTTAATACACTTTAATGTACTTTTTAGTGCGGAAAGAATTCCATATCTCTGGTTTTTCTTGCATTCTTTGGTTGTCCTGAATTCATTACCACTTGTGATGCTTCTTCAGTTGCTGCTAGAAACATGGCCCCTTCCTGACATGGCTTTACAAAGAGGCAGCAATAATGATCCTTAATAATCTCAAAAGCTGTGTACAGGAAAATCATCTGCATCTGAGCCAGAGAAAGTCATAAAGTCTATTACAGAGGGTTCTAGCTAAATGTCTCTTTCCCTCATTAGATAACTTTTCATCTATAGGTAAGTTAAATGAGGGAAACTCACAGAAGACACAAATGTGTATTTATTAAGCATTTTTTCCAAGTCAGGCTGAATAGTTTTATTTTATAGCTTGAAATGGAGTTATGTTTAATAGAATTTATTTAAATCAATGCTTCTTTATAATTTTGAATGTATGTCTAATCTCATAACTTTACGTCAAAAGTGAAAATATCAGCTATTTAATGGTCATCCGCATTGCTATATGCAACTTAAAAGTTAATTCACTTCTTCATTCAAACTATCCTTTGAAATCTTGTCTAAAACTTACAGAATACTAAAAATGACGTTTTGATTAAATGAAATATGTTTTCTCCTTTAAGCTCCAATCATGTAAATGTCAGAAGATCTCAGATATCCTAACCTAAATAGCTAACTAAAATTTCTCTAAAAAGAAAGTTATTGTCCATTTTTAGATGATATTTTAGAAATTTACATTTCACAGGTGCAACAGATCCAATACTACCAAATTCAACATTCACCATATGCAAAATTATTTTTTAAAGCAGAAATGTATTTATTCAAAAATTATATTATACCATTTATAATGTTGTATTGGAATAAATCACTCCCTCAAAAGGTCATAGGTATTTAAACCAAATAGTAAACAGTGTGCTTGTATTCTTATGTAGGACTTTTATAAATTACCTCTTAGACATCTTGTTTTGTTTTCTTTCTGGACCGTTTGGGAAAAAAAAGTATGTGGTTTTGAAATTTTATTTATCTTCTAAATAAGTCTGAAAGCTGAAAACTAGATTAGAAATAAGACAATGCTTGAAACTCTATTATATGTAAACCATTTATAGTCCATTGCAATTTTTCAAAATAGTTGGGGATTGATGAACTCTTGAAAGTTCTATTAACATTTATTTCAATTTTCACTGAGGTCTCTCTCATTCACCACAAAAATAATTTTGACAGAATAAATGAATTGATATCATTAAAGATACAAATATTTGCATTGAAACTTGAAACTAAGCCAAATACTGACCAACACCTTCTGAATTGTAACATGTCCACTATCTACTAGAAAAGTGCATTCATTGTATTTAAATCTATGCATATTTGGTTTTTTTCTTAATTTAAAAAGTATCATTTGCACCCTCCACCTTTGAAAAACAGTAAAATTTGGCTGTTTCAATCCACAGAATTGCTACTTTATATTTTTTCCCACAATGCAAAGGAATAAATTCCCACACTTATCACAGAATAGACTCCATAATAGTATCTCCATGTGTGGGGTTAACCTATGGATGTTTACAAAATAAAAACTTGAACTTGTGAAAACTTACATTCTTTAAGCCACTAAGATCAAGATACAATAATGTTTCAAAGTCAAGTCTCCTTTTGTAGTCTTACTTATTTGCCCCCTTTCAACTAGCAAATAGTGTTAAATAATTCCAATTGCACGTTGAAATCAGTTTTCTTTCAACTAAAATGAACACAAAAAAACAAATCCTTTTTACTACTGAAGATAATTACACATCCTGGATATTTAGCCAATCTTGTACTTTTGTGCCAATACATTTTATGTAACTTGCTGATTCTTAAATGATCTAATGGTATCATAAATTTAAAATGCACCACTATTTTTTAGGCTATATATCTATATAGCATACTTAAAAAGGAATATATGCCTATGAGCTTATTGATGTAAAAATGTAAATACTATATCTGAAAGTTCAAATATCATGCCAGACCTTTGCTCCTTTTATTTTGTGTGTTGAAAATCACTCTAAAATGTCCTGATGGCTGATGGCAGCTTTTCAAGTAATCATTAATAAATACACACAAAATAAGAATCAAAAAAGTTATTAACTAACCAGATCAGTTAGACATTTAGATACAACCACAGAATACATAGCTTCTCAGCAGGTTGTCTTCATATAATTTCTCTAAGGGGTCACAGACACATCCATAAACCTTTAGGTTGTTTGTAGAAGGAAAGGAAATCTGTTTCTGAAGATACACTCTGCCATGGCTCTAAGGGTTTCTTTTTGTGAGTGATAAACATGTTCCCCGAGGTCTAAAACAATGCTCCATTTTCTTGATGCATTAGAGGGACCTCTGCTCCCTCGGGAATAGTACAGAAACTTCAAATGTTTACTTTAACAATGTGACCTAGTTAACAATATTAGAGAGAACCTAGCTGCTTGGCTTTCCTGCTTATGAATGTATGAATTTCAGTATGGTAAAATAAACAAGCATTTTTCTGTGAAAAGACTCAAGCAATGTCTGCCTACACTAAGCAAACTATTACCAAAATAAAAGAAATCATGCATGCCCACTTCAAAAACTTCCTTGAACAAATACTTGTATATTGTTTTAGCATAATGCCAGACTTGTCAATAACGTGTTCAAGTTACGGTATTGAACTTACACAATAAAGACTTATACTCTATGGGAATGTTCAAAGCAAGGCCTCGATATCTTTCTTCAAATGACATTTATATTTCACCCTTATGACATAGATGCATGTATTTACTTTTCCAAAGAGAATATAAATAGAATCCATATTCTAGTATCACTGCTTTATCTCATTTTTAAAGAGGCACTTCTTCATATTTCTTAGAGTATATTTTCACGATAATCTCTTCCTTTAAAAATATCAGGCAAAAATGTGTATAAATATCACTGACAATAAAAGGAAAGTTATTTATTTTTAAACTAGCTTTGGAAGCAGCCACCCCTGAAACAATGGGAGGAAGAAAGGATATAAGAACTAGCTGGCAGAACAGGCAGGGTGAGAGAAGTATGAACAACTGGCCTATTCCAAATGAAATGTGGTAATTCTTTGAGGTCTACTATTTTCAATAACGACGGCTACAAAAGTAAAGCATAGATCTCAAAATAGGCAAATCCATGAGGGCAAACAGCTGTGTGTGTGTGTGTGTGTGTGTGTGTGTGTGTTGTGTGTATGTATGTGGGTGTGTGTGAGACAGAGAGAGAGAGCGAGACAGAGAGAGAGAGAGAGGACTATCACAATTAAATTGAAAGAATATGGGGGTGCTTATTTACGAAGTTATGTGACAATAGATATAACACAGAATATCGCATCAGGGAAAAGCATCCCTAAACGGTGCAAGTTAGCTGGTGCTGAAGGGAAAATTTATAGAGTTGACCAAATATCCCTTGACCAAGCAGCTCCAAAAACATTCCTGGAAAACGAGTCTACTCACAGATTGAACTAGATAAAGCAATTTCAAAAGGCATCATTGTTGTAATTTTTTCATTCATTTAAAAATATTTTACACAATGCAGCCAACTCTGAATTGCTCATTTGAAGAAGAACAGACACACAGCAATGGGAAATGAAGTTTCCAGATGTTGGGCAAGGGAGATAGTGGGAATCATACTTAGATAGGTATGTATACACATAAAATATGCCTTTCTGGTTATTTTTATATATGACACTAGCCTTATGAGAGGGGAAAGAAGCTGGCTATAGTGGTTGACATCTGAAGCCGGTAGAATCCTAAAAAATGCCAATAAATAGTGTATTTCAAGAGAAACACATGAGACTGAAAAGTTGACAATCCTTCTGTACTTTGTTTCTCTTTTATCCTAATGCATCCTATTGCCTAACACTTGCTTCTGTAGTATATGAAGTCCAAGACTATAAAATGTACATCAGGTAGGCAAAAACGTAAGAATCTCATGGGTAGGGTTCTAACAAAGATAAGAGTTGCTGTGGCTTTTTATCCCCAGGTCATTCTAATCTCTATCATATTTATGGGCAGGGCAGAGTACCTGACAGTTGTTATTCTTCTACACTTCCTTGAGGTTGGCATTTCTAAGGTGTATTTCAATCATATTATTTATGTATAGATTATGTATTTTTACAAATGTTAGATAGGCCATCAGTGAGACTGCAGATTGGTGTCCTGATCTTGATTTTAAGCCTTTTGACTATAGAATTGTCACTGGAATTTTTGAAGCTTTTGGCCAAAAATATATAAAAGCTGCTACATGCCTTTATTTCTGTTGGTTTCCAAGAGCTCCTTGAGATATGTTTCTTTCAAAAGAATATTTTAGTGGTAAATTTTCGATCTCAAAAATTGTCACTCTGAAGAGGTGGTAAAAATCTTGCTTTTTCACACTGGGATTTGAAATTTAAAGTAAGATTTTAAAAATGTGCTATAATTGTACAATTTCTATGAAATAAAAACTAAATAACATAAGGATTCCACATCTAGATTTGAATTATAATATGCTATCTCAGATGCCCTCAGAAGCTTTCATTATGTCTTATGGATGCAATATGTTCCTTCAGTCTTTTCTGAAAAGAAAATCTGTACTTACAGAGTCATTAAGATAATTACTTGGATTTTTGAGAAAAATTGTATTACTCTTGGTCACCTAAAACCTATGTTACGTTGAGACCTGTTGTTTTTTAAAGGAAAATTTTTTTTCACTAAAATGGCACAGATTCAAGATTGCATTACAAATTAAATTGGAATTCCCTTAAACAGGTTCACTGAAAGTCTATTTCACTAAACATCATTTTCATTAACTTTAGCAGAAGTAGTTTTCCAGAGTTAGTATCTCACATAATCATTTATAACATCTCTAAGACCATTGAATATTTATGATTTATTTTATAAGCCTGTCACATCAAGAATTTATTAGAGCTCAATAAAAATATATATGTGCATGTGAATATATATGTTTATGTTTCCAACCAGTGCACAAGAATTAGAAATTAGCCCCTTATCCGTACATGGCAACTTTTATGCCCAAAATTAGCTGTCAAAACACTATTCACATATGAGTTCTCTTTCTCTTGGTCAAAGAGTTTTGTGGGGGGAAATGTTCTTAAAGTACATTAGACAGGGATACAATGGGGTCTTAAATACTACATTTGATCTTAGCCAAAAGGCCGAGAAACGATACAATGGGGTCTTAAATAAAAGACACATTGTGAAGACAGCAGTTTAAAAAAAAATCCACTCTCTTTCAGAATTCGACATCTTAATATGGGGAACATATCTTTTCACAAGACTCCAGGAATTAAACAACATGGAAGAGTTCAAGTGTTTAGTTTACCAGCTCCTCTGCCATTCCTTGTCTCCAAAATTCAAGGCCAGTGATAGTCACTAAGACACATTTTGTGTGAAATGAAAATCACTAGACAGGAAATACACTTATCATACTAATTTCCTAGAATCATCTAGTTACCTGTGTCCATTAAAAGTACATTGGAATATGACAATTTCAGAGAAAAACAATGAAACAATCACTACGATAGCTGAAATATGGCTTCATAGGAAACAGGGCTACATTAATTAGCTTCCATTGTGTATGTGTCTTTTCTGGTTTTTGTTATAATTCATATCACTGGTATGGTCTCATGAGCCAATCTTTTCCAATTTAAGTTACTACCAAAGTTTACAAACTTGACATGAAGATTACATTATATTTACAAAGAACTTGGCACTTACAGAATAAATTATTGACTTTTTTCTTTAACTCCAGACCAGGGCACCCATGGTTCAGGCAAATGGGAAAGCCCAATGCCTTATTATATATTATGCTACATTAACATGAATAAATAAGTTTCCAGCTGGTCATTCTTCCACAGTGCTGTCCCTGTTGCTGAAAACAAGTACCTTCCATTTCTAATCCATGGAGAGTGTAGAGAATTTATCAGTCCAGAGAGAGCAAAGGTTGCATGTTTTCTTCTTCATTTTTATCCATGCGTTTTAGTACTGTAGGATCCACTACTGACTGGGATCTGGAAATGATAAGGCCAATGTCAGAGAGTTATTACCAAATAATCATGTTCCCTTCTCTGTCTTTTCTCCATTATTACTGCTCTCATGGATGCGGATTATCTTCCCTACATCAAAGGCTTTATGAACTGAGAATGCTGCACGTTTACAGAAAGACATGCTTACCATGGGTTTTGCATCAGAGGGAGAAAAAAATCCCCTCTGAGCTCTAAATAAAATAATGAGCAGCAAAGAATTCTAAATGTACCATAATAGGCTTAAGTTCTACTCTTCCCAATCGATCAAGAGTCTTTTCTTTGAGAGTGAGAATTTATAGCGTAGGACAGATGGATGATAATAGCACATCCCCAAGTGGAAAATTATTACAGTGAAACTATTGTTATGAGAAATGATGTAGAAGTGATAGGAGCCTTGGTTCCTGTTTTAAAGAGCTCTTGGAAACAAATTCAACACGAATGTGCATTTTAACCACCTTTCTAAATGTTTATTTATTTATTTATTTTGAAAGAGAGAGTGAGAGCAGTGGAGGGACAGAGAGAGAGTCCCAAGACAGACTTTGCGGTGTCAGCGTGGAGCCCCATGCAGCACTAGACCTCACCAATCGTAAGATCAGAACCTGAGTGGAAATAGAGTCCATTGCTCAAACATTCAAGCCACCCAAGCATCCCTAACCATCATTTTCTATTTTGGATGACCACAATAGGAAAAGAAAAGGAATCAAAATTTCAATGTGAGCTTTTGTTTATTTCCCACTAGAGCATCTGAATAAAATCAGTCTTACTCTGGAAAGTTTCATGAAACGATTTAAGGCTTTAAAAGAGTAAAAATCCCTCTTGTTGAGGCAGCAGCACTTTGTGATTACAAGAGCAATCATTCGAACTCCTTATACATGCCTTTGACAGTAGGTAGGGATTATATCTCAATTCATCATTAGGAAACAACTTGAAACTGGGCAGGGGGAAAGTCAATGAAACATACTACTGTTATGGCAGGAAACTGCATTCTTAATAGCTATGGCATTAAAGAAGCAGCTGCCCTTTTAAAATTCTCCTCAGTAATGAAGTCCCCCCCCCCCCCGCTGCATTCCAGCCAATTGGCTATTGCTGTGGCAATATGCCTCTTAGCAGACCTCATTAAGTATCAAAAAAAAAAAAGACTGTAAGCTAAAATACAACTGCACATGCTAATGAAAAAGAACAGCAATGGAACTAATTATCAAAGCAAAAATAATTATAGGATTAACTGATTAATTGACTCTTTTATTTAAATAAACCTAAATTCATCTCTAAAGAGGGAGTGCAAAGAAAGGGGAGGACATTAAAATAGGAATGTTTTATTTCCTAAGTCATTTTCACTATTTTATCTCAGTAATAGGTTATACATGTGTATATCAGAAAGGAGACCAACTAAAGTTGAATGAGCAGATGGGTGAGAGAGAGACAGTGGAGGGAAAAGAGGGAGAGGTACAGGGAGGAGAAGGGGAAATAAAGGAGGAGGAAGGAGAGAAGAAGGAGGAAGAAAAGAAGGAATAAGGGATTGTGTATCATTTTTAAAGGCAATAATAATTTATCTTCAGAAAAATAATTTTTAATGTTTATTATTTTGGAGAGAAAGAGAGACAGAGCATGAGCTGGGAGGGGCGGAGAGAGAGAGGGAAACACAGAATCCGAGCCAGGTTCCAGGCTCTGACCTGTCAGCACACAGTCCAATGCAGGGCTCGAACTCAGGAACCAAGAGATCATGACCTGAGCCAAAGTCAGACCTTTAACCGACTGAGCAACCCAAGCGCCCCATATCTTAGGAAAAATAATTTATTTGATGAATAAAATAACATTTTAACACAGTGGAAAATGGCACAAAACACTTAGGAATTAGACCTTTAACACTGTTTTACTTGGACTCAACTAAAAACAAACAAAAAAATGGTCTCCTAAGAAAAATCCATGTTAAAACAAAAAAAAATTCATTTGATGCCCTGCACTAAAGTATTAACGTGACTACTAGTAAATTCCATAAGCAGGGACATGATCAGTTTCTCTCCTTACAGTAAACACAATGTGTATCACAGTCTGTTACACAACAGGATCTTAATATCTTGAATTCTACCCAATAAATAGTTTCCATAACTGAAAGAAGTTTGGTATTAAGCATTTAAAAGCAAGAGTAATAAAGATAAAGCCATTTATCCTATAAAAAAAGAAATTCTTAACAGAAAATCCATTTTAAAATTCTCACAAAGTTAGATTTATTCTATAAATGTTGAAGCATAACCTAATAATATTGAATAAGTACATGCCAAAGCTCTTCAGGCAGCACAAAGTGCACAATTTAAGCATTTGCCAAAGGGTTCTATGAAAACATATATCATACACACACATGTGCACACACACACATACAGTCTTTTAAATCCTTAAGTTCCTTGACTATTTTTAAAGAGTGATTAGAGAATATGGTTATTTTAATATTTTAAATTACAGTGCACTATTCAACCTGGGATTAAATTCTTAGTTTGCTTTTATCATGAACTACCAGTATCAGAATTGTTGGATGATGAACGCTGGCTCCATATGTAGAACAATTCCTCAACAAAACAAGCCAGGCAGAAACGATTTCTGATTAAGAGTTTTTGGTATTTAATTGTCCCAAGTGTACCATTATTTTAGTCCAGATTTTTTTTTGCTGTGTTATACAAAAACAGCAGGGCATTTTTTTTTTTCAGTTCATTTATTTTTGACAGAGAGAAAGAGCATGAACAGGGGTGGGGCAGAGAAAGAGGGAGACACAGGATCTGAAGTGGGCTCTGCACTGAGAGCAGAGAGCCGGATGTGGGGCTGGAACTCACAAACCGTGAGATCATGACCTGAGCTGAAGTTGGATGCTTAACCAACTGAGCCACTCAGGTACCTCACAACAGGGCTATTTGTGCAGGATCATAATTGTGCGGGATCATAAGTGAATGTGTCTGTTTCAGCTACAATAGAAGGAGTTGTTTATCATTAACTCATAGTATATGGGAACCTTCTCCACATAGCCTCTACTATCTTTGCAATGAATAACCTCTATTTTTTTTTTTGCATGAAACCCAATAACTTAAATTTAATCACTCAGTTGTCATTTATTCATTTATTATGCACCCACAATGTTGCGTTATACCTTTGTGTTTAAGAGGACAGATTTTGGACAGAAGTGGATTCCAATTCCAGGTCTGCTATTTGCTAGCTCTGTGACCATGAGAAGGCTATTTAAACTTCCTAGATTTTGTTCTCTTAACTTTAAGAGGGAGAATACAACACCTACATCATACAGATGTACTAAGGATCAAACTCAATAATGCATGCATAAAGTCCAGCACAAACTTTGGCAGGTCACAAATGGTAGCAGTTAAGGAAACGACTGATGGAATTGGATTGTTGGTTTTCCAATATTAGCAGTGCTACTTTGTGTCTATGTGGCATGTGGGAGTTACTTATCTTCTCTTTATCTGGATCTCCTCACCAATGAGAGAGGAATAGTTCTAACCTATTAGTTATTTATAGAAGCAAACAAGTCAACATATACAAAGCATTAGATGGAGTTTGACATGTAGTAACAACAGATGTGGAATATTATTCAATAAAATCTGAGCTCATATTACCATGGCAATATTAATATTGCTACTCACTCAACTGTTACGTGCCTACCCTGGGCACTATCCTAGGTACTAGAGATATAAGGCAAAAGACATTCCTCCACTTTGAAACACCCACAATCTTTTGAACTTTGTATCTTTTCATGGACTATGGTATTCCTCCACAAATTGACACAGAGGCAGAAAGTCTTCTTCCTACACCTCTAGCTAAATGCCCCCAAAGGAGGAAATATCTACAAGTCTTTGGCAAAGGAATGATTTTTTTCCCTCTCAATCTAATGATAATATAAAACTGGGGGGGGGGATGGAGAAGAGGAGACAATTTTCTCCCATTCTTAACAGGGAACTGCCATTCCCTGACTTAGAGAAGATGAGACTCAAGTGAAATAACTTTCTTAGGCTCATTCTTCACAAGTTTTCAGATAGCACCCTAAGAACTTCACATAATACAAAACCTACCCCAAACAAAGGATGTCTGAAATTCTAATCAATCCATGTCAGAAGCAAGAAACTCAGGGTTGGGAGGTCAATGTGCTGTGAGCCAAGTCGTCAGAGGACAGAACGGCCTAATTAATTGGAGAAGAAAATCAAGATCCAAAAAGACTTCAAAAGGTGGACAGACTGAGCCAAATCTAACAAGATGGTGTTAATCAATTAAAATTGTCTGCTTGGAGGAAAAAGCTAAACACAGAAAGAGAGAATTATGAGGATATGGATCTGTAAGTAAAGAGCCTTCTAGTGTTAGGGAGCTCAATATGAGTCAGCAATGTGCTTTCGCTGCCTGAACCACAGCAATAGAGTCAAAAACAGAAATCAAAGGAAGCCACTGAGGGCAAAGCTAGGGTTCTGGAACCTAAATGCAAGTAGCGATAGCATCAGATGTCACCTATTCAATTCTGGACATGGCATCTAAAAGGGGCCACTGACAGCAGAGCACTCCTTCATTCACTCCACTGGTACCCAGTGAATACCCTCTCTTTGTGCCAGGCCCTACTTCAGGCACTGGCAATTCAGAGAACAGGACAGACAAAGCCACTGAAGTCTTCATGAAGCTTAAATTTGGGGAGAGGAAATAGAATTAAATAAAATCAGTGATTTGACAGACAAAAAAATAAAGGAAGTGACTGATAAGGAGTGACCAGAATGAGGAGGATGTAGAGTTGATTAAGACCAAGTGGTTGAAGGGCACCTGGGTGGCTCATTCAGTTAAGAGCCTTGTTAGAGTCTCTGTGAATATGGAACAAAACTGTGCTGACATTACCTTGTATGACTTTATCTTTGACTTAACTTTCTTAGACATATACTGATGGAGGCATAAAAGGATTTAAAATCCCACCAAATATCTATTCCCCAAAAGTATAAAACCTGGAGTTAACTGGGGGCACCCTCACACTGGCTCCAGCCCACTTCCCAGCCACCTCCAGCATACCTCTTCATGGACTTGGGAGAGAGTTCCTTTTCCACCTCTTTTACAGGCATACTGTAGGAGTCCACATTGTATTCACTGTCATCATCGTACTCGTGATCTAGCAGTGTTCTTGCCCATGTTCCCATATCATAAGGGGGCAGCATTCCTCCAAACTCAGAAGGCAGGATCTCAGGATGAATTAGTTGGTGTAGACTGTTCAGGTTGTTACCATGCAAAAATATCTACAAATGCAACAAGGGTGAGGGGAAACACACACAGGAGAATAAATACAATCCAAAGGCTAGGAGCAGGGAGTGAGGCTAGGAAAAGCAAAAATAAGAGTTTTCCATGTCTGTTAAAATATTTAAGTCCTTCATCCACTCTGTAAAACAGACAGGGATGGTATAGTTATACTAATATTTCATATAAAAATCCTGAGGCATAGGAATTTTAAGTAGTTTCTAGAAAGTCAGAGGGTGGTTGGGTTAAAGAGGTGGAACCCAAAATTTATAGTTTGAGGTCATGAGTAGAATCCAATGTGCATATTGATCTGTACATCATCCTGATGTTAGTTGTGCAGAGCTAATGGTGTGCATAATGAATGCTGTTAAAATAGACCATTCTCATAAGGGACTCATCAACTGTAGAGCCCATCCAAGTTATTAAGCCCAAAAGCTGTTACTACTTTGGCTTTTTCTTTATCATCAATAAAAATAAGAACACTGTAACCACTAAATTACTGCTTTGTAATGCAAAGTGTGTAATGTAAATAAAAGTAGATTAGCATCATCATAATGAAAGGTTGAGTGAAGGTTCACATCCCAAAGGACTTAAGTTCTATAATGTTGCCAGCATCTTCTCTACTAGTGGTTTCTATATTTATTGTTCAAATAAAAATAAAATAATGGAGTGAAAATGTAAAGATGTATGTATACATTAATTGTTGGTATTACTGTCTACATCTAGCTTTTTTTTTAACTGGAAAATTATTCAAGCTACAGATGCAAGATTTATTCCTCCATGAATTACTACCTCTTTCCTCTTCTTTCATTTCAATCTCAAAACTATAGATTGGTCTTCTCTGAAAAAGCATTGTTGTCATCTCAAATAATTTATAGAACATTTGTTTAAGGATTATAGTTTATAAGTAACTTAGAAATAGTCACTTATAGTTTAAAAGTGACTCATATTTCAGGTTCATGATGAACAAACAGGCTAATATATTTATCTTCGCTGTCTGTATTTTTAAAGTCCGCTAAAGTAAATATATGGGAAAACAAAGAAAAACTAGTCTACAGTATTCAAACAAAATGATAGGGATGGGAATGATCAATCAACA
The DNA here is from genome assembly GCF_023721935.1 of Panthera uncia. NCBI lineage: Eukaryota > Metazoa > Chordata > Mammalia > Carnivora > Felidae > Panthera > Panthera uncia. The sequence continues at coordinate 79,722,562 of NW_026057580.1, read as the reverse complement.
AGTAATTTCAACAGATTATGGACCAGTAAAAGCAGGTGAGAGAGGGTCACTGGCCAAAATAGGCAGAGGAAATGGCTGCCTGAAATACTTGATGTGGGGCCAACGGAGGGAGAAGATGCCATCTGCTGCCAAGTACATCAGGCCAATTGCAAACTTCACACACTTCCACTCCTCTTTGCAGAGCACAACAGTCCCCCTACCTACCCCCACCACACACATACACACACACACACACTCTTAGGTTCTTCTTAGGAGAAATTAAAATAATTGAGGCCGGTGGTAAGTTAAGTTCTGGCACCTGAAACTCTTATTTTATTAGTTATACAATCTTATTTCATTAGATGTGTTTCTTCACGTAACAAACCTCCTTTCAAGTCACGCATGAGTTATCATCATAAATCCTTAGGGAGGTAAATGGAATCCTAGCACACTACTTCCTCTCTCTTTGCTAACATTCTGCTACCTCCTCCCTCAACATCATTTTCAGCTTTGGCCTTGCTTCCTCTTTCACTGAAAAAATAGGGCAACCAGATGAGACCCACCCACCAGCATCTGTGTCCATATGCTGTGCCTCCGCTTCTAGTACAATGGAAAGATAAACTCTACAAAGGCCAACCTCTCCACCTGTGCACTAGGATCCATCTTCTCTCCTCTACTCAGTTATACTGCTCAAGCAGTTCTTTCCAGTCTCTCTCACATCATCGCACTTCCTCCGTCTGGTGGATCTTTCCCATTAGAGAACAAACCTGCCAACTCTTCTCTTTCCATTCCCTCTCAAAAAGACACACAAAACCTCTCACGGCCAGATTTCTACTTCCAGTTATTCTTCTATTTCTCTCCTTCTCTTTATAACAAAACTCATCAAAGGAGTTGTTTATATTCACTGTCCAAATACTCTAGTCCCATTTTTCCTGAATCCGGTCCAAACAGGCTTTGCCTCCCACGATAACATGGAGATAGTTCTTGTCAGGCTCTTTCTCATTGCTAAATTCAGTGTCCGATTCTCAGCCTTTATTTTTCTTGAACTCTCAACAGCACTGGATATAAATGACTCTCCTCATTGAAACATTCCCAGCATCTCACGATTTTCTCCTACTTTGACAGATGCTTCTTTTCGGTCTCTTTTGCTGATTATTCCTCATCATCCCAACATCTTAATGTCACAGACTTCCAGGCTTCAGTTCTTGGATTTGTTCTCTTCTCTAAGTGTACTTACTTCTTGGTGACCTCATTCAGTCCAGTGGACCTAAATATTGTCCATACACTGAAACATTTATATATCAAATCCAGACCTCTCCTTTGAACTTTATATCACTATTTCTACTCTCTACTTAACATTTCCACTTAAAAGTTCGATGGGCACCTCAAACTTAATATGTCCAAAACTGACTCACAACTTTCTTCTCAAAATCAGTTCCTCCCTGTTTTCAATGTCAGTTAGTGGTATGACTGCTTCTAATTTCTCAGGCTAACACCTTCAACCCATCCTTAATTCCTCTCTAAGTTGTCAGTAAATCCTTTTGGTTCTTTCTTCAAAATATATCATGAATCTGAACATCTGACCAACTCCACCTCACAACCCTAAATGAAGCTATCATCATCCTTCAAACTGTATTACTGCACTAACCTTCTAATTGTTCTCCCCACTGCAACTCTGGCCACCTGTGCTCTATTCTTAACACAGCGGCCAGAATGACCATGTCAGATGATGTTATTCCACTCACAATTCCCCATTGGCTTCTCCTTTCTCAAGGAGTAAATCCTGTAAGGTCCTCCATAAACCTCTTCTTTGAACACACCTACCCCTTTACTTCCTGGTAAAGCATACCATGCATGCATTTGTCCCAGAACATTTGCAATGGATGTTCTGTCTGAGGATTTTTGCCTTTAGATATTCCTATGGCTTATTCTCCCATCTCCTGCAAGCCTTTTCTTGAAAGTCTCCTTTCAGGAAGACCTCCTCTGGTGAGCCTTTTTAATATCGTAACCCTGCCCAACCTGGAAAGTTCTGTCCACTTTCCCCACATCATGTTTCTTTATATCATTTCTCACCATCTAGCATATTATATAGTTTACTTAGTTTTACTGTGCATTTACTGTTTTGACAATTCATAAAATACTGTCATGTCTCCAAACCCAAGGTTTCTTGAAAAATATATACTATATGAAGATTCCAGAACTCTTAAATGTGAATGCACCTCTGGGATGGGCAAAAGGATGCATTGCAATAATCCAACTATTTAATTTTTGCTTTAGATTTTTCTTTGTTTTAACTAGTTGTTGATAGCGGCATGATTTATTAAAGTTTTGCTATTTTTTTTCTCCTTATATTTTTCTCTTCCACCATTTCATTCAGGAAGTCTTGTCTTTGTGGGCTCCCTAGCCTCAGTGTACCTTACAATTCTATGAATTAGCCTAAATAATGCTTCTATTTTATTTCCCTAAACCATGCCATTAAAGAGATTATGGCAAGTGACCTGAGTGGAAGGGAGGAAAGTGAAATACATTTGGGAATTAGCAAAGAATAGCAGAGTCCACCATATGGAGGAACAGGTGGAAATCTGCACCCATCAGTAGGGAAAGCTATATCCTGTCATCTCTTGGTGAGTGGCAAGACCACAGCCCTAGAATAGCTGAAGGGTGCATGAGAGTTGAAGCCTAGCCATTGGTTTCTAGCTTAATTACAGATAACTTGGGAGCAGAAGGAAACCTTTATTCAAGGAACTAGTACTGGCTTCAACAATGAAGATGTCAAGTGGCCATGATGGATGGGAAGTTTGGTTCTGCATGAAAGACTCCAGATATCAATGAGATTTTGGGAAGAAGGGACCCTTCTACCACTTCGGGTTCATATGCCTATCGTCCAGCATGTTGGAGACTCAAAGTCAGATTTCATTTAATGAAAATAAATAAATAAATAAATAAATAAATAAACAGAAAATCAGGTGTTTCCTTTTTGTGACAAAAGATTCACAATTATTCCTTAAGTTTTCTTTTACCAGTTTTTCACAGCATAGATTTATAACATCTGAGGAAGTGTTTGAGTAATGTGGTGATGCTGAATGCATCACTTGGAATACCTGTAAAGAAATATAATTGCTTTGTTCATTACATTAATTATTTAAGTAAAAATTAAAAGTGTTTTAACCTATAACTATTTATAAGTCATATAGTTTTAATTAAAACGGTAAAGCTCAGATACCTCACTTCCATCTGGAATAATGCTACCAAAGAATTTTTCTAGGCATTGTCAAAACTGTTCAGTTCACTCAAATAACCGCAAACCTGGAACTTTCCTCATTTTTTAAACTTGATCCTCTTTAGTCTTTTTAACAGAGCAGAACATTGTGGTCAGAACAAGTCACCCCTGTACTCATAGTCTTTCAAAGTATTTCTCATTTCACTCTGACTGAAAGCCCAGACCCTTGCAATGGAATACAAAGCCCCATGTGATCTGCCACGCCATACCCCCTTCTATCCCATCCTCTACTACCCTCCTCAGCGGCTCATTCTGCTCCAGCTTTCTGAGCCTCCTTGCTTTTGCTAAGGGTATATACCAGGCATGTTTCTACCTAAGGGCCTTTGTCTTTGCTATGCCCTCTGTCTGGCACTGTCTTTCCCATAAATCCACATATTCAGCTCTACTACCTCCTAGCTGTGATTTAGAGCAATTTGCTTAACCTTCTGTAACTCATTTTCCCATCTATAGAGGGAGAAAAATAACAATGCTTCCCCTTGAGCCATTGTTGTAAGGATTAAATGAGTTAACATATGTAAAGTACTTAGAACAGCATGTGGCATAGAGTGAATACTACAGAAGCATTCACTAGTATAATACGTACTAAAAGCCCCAGCAGGTGTTTTGGATCACCTGATCATCTCTTCATAAAACAAAGTTTGAAAGTGTTACTTGTGAAGCACATCAATACATTTTTCTGAATTCTAACATGTAAATTAATTTGACTCTCACTGGTAGAAACTATTCCTGATATAAATTATAATTGTTTACAGAATTCTTCCTCCTAAACTACTGAAACATTTTCAACAAATTCATATCCAGAAGACCTTCTGCTCACTAATGCTTGATACAAACACATACTTAACAATTACTTCTCTTTTATGCTCACAAGGAGGCTTCTACAACATGGCATGGAAATACCTGAAGTGCCTTCTCATTCATTGGGAAACATGGAAAATTGCCTTCAATAAAGATTTAGAAGTAAAGCATACTTTACTTTGGAACTAATCGTTTGAAAATTGGTCACAGCACGGTGGTAAAAATAGCTCTAAATCTGGAGATGTCTGGATTCCTATACGAGCTTTATAGCTGTGGAACTGAGTAAGCAAGTTACTCCATCTTAAGACTTACTTTCCTTAGCTCCGAGATAGGAGATACTGCTTACTAAATTTACACTTCAGAAACTTTTGGAGGCTAAAATGAAATAATGTGCGTTAAAACACATTTTAAAGTCTGTATTATTAATAATAATGAGAAATGCGTTCAGCATTTATCACGTACCATGCACTGTGCTAAACGCTTTATATAAATCATCTTATTTGCAGAAAAAATGATTATTTTGTTGCATGTACTTTGAATATCCTCATTGTTAAATGAAACCGAGCCTTAGAACTCAAGTAACTTGCAATCTAAACAAATATTAATATTTTTAAACATCAGCATTCTTTCTGAAATGTGTGATCGATCATGATGATCACCACAAAATTATATTAGATTTCACAAAATTCACTATATTCAATATGATACACATTGTGAAATAACTAGCATTCATATATCCACTAATAAAATGATAACTTTTCTCTAGATCTTACTTGAAATTAGGTGTACTAATAACAAACTAGTAACATGGCATAATTTTTTTTTTTACTTTAAACTGGGGCTTTATCATGAATGTACTGACATGTTCTCCCAATTTGTGGGAAAATAGACAAGCAGGCTTGCGGGCTTTTGAATATTTCTTTTATATGGTCTTTAAGAATTTTTAAATATCTTGTATGTTGAATATTTACATGCAATATAGAGGTACATTTACCACACCTGATATTATATACACATTATGCATCATAATTCATTGAATGTGGGAGGAGAAAAAAGTATAAAAACAAAGAAACAAACAAATACCCTTTTCCGAGTCTTCTCCTTTAGGAAAGGCCGGATCACGGTATACAGGGCATGGATATACCATGGCTGATTGACAAAATGAATTCCTCCAAATCGTGCTGGGAAACTATCCTAGAGTAACACGAAGCGGGGAGAAAAATCAAAACATGCTTTAATATATTGAGAAGGCTTAAGGAAATCATATGGTATATAAATTTGTTATTCCACACACTTAAATGAGATTATTTGTATAGTCAAGATGAATAAGAAAGACCCTTACCATATTAAACATTATAATGTTCATACCGAAAGTGAAGCAATATGTAATAAAGCAAATCCTTCTCAAGAACAGTTAATTACTAACTTCAGCGCTTTTAAGAGTGCCATATTTTAAGCCTACAAATTGTTAACAGTCATTATAGGCCAAGAAGAAGAAATAAATACTTTTATTTATTTGTCAAATACTGAATCTAGTTAGATAAGTGTTGTATTTAAATCATTTATATTTATATTAAAGTGTACCTAATTTAAAATATTTTATTAAGTTCACTGTAGTCAACAACAATGTGAGCACCATTATATTTCAAAACTCACTTTATCTTATTTTGTCAACTTCATTATAAACATTCTCCTTCCCTTATCTCAGCCATAAAAAAGGGGAAACAGACTTACGCAAAATAAAACCTTAGCGTTGTAGTGTAAGAAATTTGGGGTTGTATTTTGCTAGGTTAAATTAAGTCAAAACCCTTTGAGCTCACCCCACAGGATGAAAACGGGCCTGTCAGAAAGCCACCCTCCTCTTCAACAAGAACTCACTTGTGTAAGGTTCGAATCTGAAGTGACGTAGAGAGGTAGAGAGGGCTTTTCTTCCTATCTGTAACTAAATAGGTGCATCCCATTCACTCTACAATATGAAGGGAATCCTTCAGCTGAATGAATTACAACATCTCACAGTGCACTTGAGGAAGCCACATAAATGGACTGATTCTTGCTACTAGTTGAAAAATTCCACACTGAACTGACTACAAAAGTCTTCTTTAAAAAAAAAAGGGCTATACCACTAGAAGTCTCTCTCAAGGCGTATCATGATAATTAGCATTCTTCTGGATTCTATTTAGAGCATGAATGGGAACAAATGAAAAGTAAAGGAACTGAAATAATCAGATGCGTTTTTTTTAATTTAATATTTTCTTAAACAAGATTGTCTAGTCAAAAACACACATGGCATAACCCCATTAAAATATTTTAGTTTTGGGGGGACACTTTGGAACATTAATAATTAATTCGTGGTTTTGCATATTGATTTTCAGAGCGAATAAGCATTTTTTTTTTTTGCCAAGCGATATCTATCTCTGAGACTAACACATTATAAAAAGACAACGGTACTGGCTGCCTATGTGGCTCAGTCAGCTAAGCATCCAACTCTTTATCTCGGCTCAGATCATGATCTCATAGTTTGTGAGTCTGAGCCCCACATCGGGCTCTGCACTGACTGTGTGGAGCCTGCTTGGAATTCTCTCTCTCTCTCTCTCTCTCTCTCTCTCTCTCTCTCTTTCTGCCCCTCCTCTACTTCCTTTCTATCTCTCAAAATAAATAAAAATAAACTTAAAAAATAAAAAGAGAACAGTACTAGATAAATAAATAAGAATAACTAAAGATAAAATTTGTCTCCTTTAATGCCAGTGTCTTACTTCTTTTATAAATACATAGTTTTCATTTATCAAGAAGTTATTACAATAATAGAAATGAATCAGATAGAAATACAGACATAGTTTGTTTTTAAGTTATCACATTTTTATACATAAAAAGAAAATAATGTATACACAATAAAGAGAATGCTAAGATAAACACCCATGTGCCCTCCACTCACCTTAAGAAATAGAACATGGTTAATAACCTTAAAGTTTATTGTATTCCTATTCTTTGATCTTCTACATTTTAAAATTTATATTGTAATTCTTTTGCTTATATTTTATTTTATAAACATTATAAATATATAAATATAATATTTTACTTGTTCTATAGTTTATATCTTATATATTTTATTTATTTTTATATATTATAGTTTTTGCTGGCATGTATATATAGATTTTAGGGATATATGTGTTTATATATATGTATGTATATATATATGTGTGTGTATATATATATATAGAGAGAGAGAGAGAGTTAAGTTTTCTAACTACTTAAACTTTATCAAAATGTCAGTGAATATATTTTTCTGTTGTCACATAACATTGTTTTTAAGGTTTCCTGTATTTGAGTTTTCTACATGCATAGGTATAGTTCATGGTCACTATTGTATAGTATACCATTGTATGATACCTCACAATTTATTTTGTATTGTCAATGCATGGTGTTTTCCAAATATTTTGTCTGTTTGCCATTACCAGTACAGCTGCTCTGCAGACTTCATTCTTGGACATGTCTCTTGGGCATGTTCAAGTGTATATGTGGGGTATACATCTGAACTGTTAACACTGAGTCAGAGTGTAGAGACTTCAGCTTTACACAACTGGTAACAGCAAGTATATCAATTTATACCCCTCCTTCCCCCAGCATTGAGGAAAGTTCCAGCTCTTACCCATACCACACTTGGTACTGTCAATCTGTTGAATTTTGCCAATTTATTGGGTATAAAATAGATTTTCATGTAACTTTAATTCCCTAGTTACTTGGTCTTTGCTTATTTTAATTCCATCATTAATAACATTATTTAGTAACATAACCATTTAATTAATACATACTTATTTTGTTTTATAGTCCTTGAGCGCGTGAATTTGCTTACTGTCTCTACTGATCTTGCTTACAGTATCTTGTTTATGGTGAACTTATATTTGGCTAATATTATCCATTGGGAATCCTGAAGGAGCTGGCTTGAGGATGCTTTTCCCCAGATGAGATCTGTATCAGCTCCTACTCAGTGCCATCAGCTTAGTTTGGCTTTAATTTAATTTCCCATCTTGGGGTTTCTGATTGTACAGTGTATATTCAAACCTCAGCCTCATGAGATAATTATGGCCTCAGACTATCACAGAAGATAATTACCATTATTATTAATACCAATATTATCATTATTATTATTTTCCCACCTGCTTATGGGAAAGGCAGAGAGGTTTACCTAAAGGTTTCCTAGCCAGCAGTGATTTTCCTAGCACAAACCTTCCCTAAGGGTGCCACACCTGGAGGAATGCAAAATCTCACATCTAGTCCCCCATTTACCCTCAACTAGTGCAAATCTAGTCTCTGCTTCTGCCCACCCCACACCTTAGGCAATCATTACACTCTAAATCTGTAGGCTCCTGCAGCCAACATTTGCCTCCAGAACCACCCAGGCTTCACTTATTCCCTGGGTTTTTTTGTTTGTTTTGCTTTGTTTTTTCAGTAGACTTTGTGTTCTTGTCTCAGGGTCCAGAGGCAGGTGAGGGGTAGGTGTGATTCTTTTGCTGTGATTTACCTAACACCTTTGTGCTTCCTGGCAGGAAGATCTTCGAGAAATTTTAACCTATTGCATTACCTGAAGCAGAACTACTTGGAATGCTTTTAAAATACACTCTTGAATGAGCATTTAATCTCTAGAACAAAACTGAATAACCACCAGCTATCAAGTTTTATGCCAAGTGTTTAAGACAGTGATTTTTAAACAAAATCACACAGAGGCCACGCTTCTTCTATTGAAAAATGAATATGCACACATATACACAAAACTTAAGCATGAGTTCATGGGCATTCTTGACTGTATCTTTACATAAAGAATGACTTAATCAGTACCAAATCACATTTAAGACAGGGTGAAAGTGGAGAACACTGACTTTGCAATCAAATTAATCCAGGTTAAAATTCTGATTCAATGCCATCTCTCAGGCATCAAAGTCCAAAACAAGGATGACATAATCCGATTCCTTCCTTCTCTTTACTGTGATGCCCTTGTTTCCTTCCTCTCTCTCTTCTACTTGTGGTATTACAATTACACATACGTTATACCTTCTGTAGCTGTCCTCCAGTCCTTGGATACTCTATTCCATTTTTCTTTTCAGTGTTCTTTCTCTTTGCTTTTCAGTTTTGGAGGTTTCTATTGATATATTCCCAAACTCAGGGATCCTTTCTTTAGCCGTGTCCAGTCTAATAGTAACTCCATCAAAGGCATTCTTCATTTGTTACAACATTTTTTATCTCTAGATTTTTTTTTTCTTTTTTAGACTTTCCATTTCTCTGCTTATACTATCCATCTGTTTTTGTGTGTTGTCTACTTTATCCATTAGAGCAGTTTGCTCTGACTCTTCAAGTTGTGTTTTTAGACTTTTTTTAGTATACTTTATAATTTTTTTCTTGATAGCCAGACATTATGTACCAGATAAAAGGAACTGCTGTAAATGGGCCTTCTGTAATGTGGTGGTGAGGTGTCATGGGAGGGAAATGTTCCACAGTCCTATGATTAGGCTTCAGTCTTTTCGTGAGTCTGTGCCTCTGGACTGTGAACTCCCAAGTGTTTCTCAGTTTTTTTTTTCTCTTCCCTTAGGTGGGACAGGTAGCCTAGAGTTGTGTATTTCCCTTCTGCCACCGGAAGGCTGGAGTGTGGTATCTCCCCACCCCTAGGTCAGTTAGGTTCTATTAATACCCTTGCAAATTATGCTCTGGTTAACTAGCTTCTCCTGAGGGCAAGCCCTGTTAGGAACAGAGGATGGCAATTGTGATGAGCACCAGGTGTTTTATGTAAGTGCTGAATCACTAAATTCCACACCTGAAACTAATAATACACTAAATGTTAACTAAATGGAACTTAAATAAAAACTTGGAGAAAAAGGCAGTAAAAATAACAGAGTGCTCTGGCATATTTCAAAGGTTTTCTTCTCCTTTCCCCCTGACATAAACACAAGGGGATTTTTATCTAATATTTACTGTGAGAACCTGGTCCAGCTCCTAGAAGTAAATCTCACAAAAGCGTGGATGGCCCCCCAAGACTGGGCCCCCTGGAATTTTTAACTCTCAAGTTCATTCCCAATGAGACTCCAGCAATTTGTCATTCAAATTTCATGATGTCCTGGCTGGACACTGATTCTCACCATGGTTTGTTTCCTGTTAAGAGTCTCTGCTCCAGTAAGCCAAGACTCCCTGTGTTCACCTGTCTGCCCGTCCAGTCTTGTTGATAGTGGTGTTCCCTGATACCTTACCTCTCTTGTGAATCTAAGAAGAGTTGTTGATTTCTCAGTCTGTTCAGTTGTTTACTTGTTAAGACAAAGTGGCGACTTCCAAGCTTCTCACAAACAGAACTGGAAACCAGAAGTCTGATTCTCTCACTTCCAATCATGCCCGAAGCCCTGCAGTATTTATAGCTTCAGCTCTGTGTAGCTTCATATTTTCATATTCACCCTCATGACCACAATAAAAACCCAAACCCCACTGTGTCCACTCCCCTGTTTGGCACCATGTCACTTCCCTGCAGCCTCTTCATGTCTGTTTATGTTCAAGTGCAGTTTTATAGCATGTTGACTTTGTTCTCTCCCTCATGCCTGACATGGCCTTCCTCCCTCTTTGAATTGTCTTCTTGTGCTGATCTTTTAAGGCCTAGCTCATGCAACACTATCTCAAGGAAGCTCTTTTTGATCTTTTCTCATTTTTTCATGCCCTACTCTCTCCGTGAAAAGTCCATTCTCTGTCATCACGAGCACAGTGTCTAAGTATCTTAGCGTACTTGCCACAAGACCCTTAAATTTTCTCTTTATTTGTCTGCCTCCACTACTAAACTGTGAGCTCTGAGTGCGCGATTGTGTGTTGTATATGGTCTGTTGGTGCTTGGCCTGGCATCCATTTCCACCCACTTCATGCCCCACCCCATAGGGCAGGAGATGGAAGGCTAAAACAAAACAACTTTAGAACTGGGATTCTAAATAACAACGTTCTGTCATTCTGTCGATGAGAAGCCCTTCAGCAAGATTTGAAGAACCAGTCATTACATTTACATACAGAGGCCACCATTACATTGTTGCTGCAGTGGCAGCTGCTAGGCAAGCTCTAGAGGGGCAATTCTTTATCGCAGTGTCTGAACACTACCTTCCACATCCTAGGTGGCACTTTGGAGAGTGAGAGACCCCTGGGATGGGAGTAGTGAGAGGGTGGAGACAGCAGTTTCTTGACCTCTAGATCACATCTGCACGGCTGTGACCTCAAAACCAAGAAAGCGGACATAGTCTGCTAATGACATTGTCATCCCTCGCGTTCTTCCAATGAGGTTTTAAAGCGTGAACTCCCTGTATTTAAATCCATTTGTCTTTGAACTATCCAGAGAGATTTCTGTTTTGTGCATCGAACTCAGTTCCAGACTGTGTGTAATTCATCTTCCCATTCCCAACATTTTGAAAACGTGTGTGTATGTGTGCGTGGGTCTGTGTGTTTGTGTATATGTCCTATAGCAAAGCTAGGTGGATGTTTCTTGAAAAGAATAGATTCTGATATTTATTATTTAAGTAAACTATTTAAGTAAACTGAGCCACAATTTCCTTATCTGCAAAATGAAACATTTAATAGGACTGCTAACAGCCAACCATAGCTGTTAGCCATTAAACACACCTCCTAAGTACTGGGTTACCATATTAATAATCTATTTTTTTACTCTACACATATAGAAATGACTATGGAGGCAATTTTATAATGTGGTTTAATGGGTAGTTATTTGGTCCTAAAACACTGCATAGTACAAAATAATAATCAAAATAACAATATACAGCATGCTGATCATTGACTCTGCTGGCCACAGTGTTATTCATGGGAGACAATGAAATAAGAAGTACATTGCAATTAGTGAGAGTGCAGTCAAGATAGGTGGAAGAAAGTTAACAGAATTTCTACCTTCTGAAAGCTTTTGGCAATTCACCTGCTCCCATTCATTTTCCTCTTGAGTGGTAAACTTTGTTGTGCTGGTTGCACAGATTATCTTGCCTGAATGCTTGAGTTAATGGAAACTTGGCCCACCAAAGCTCCAGTGGAATTCAACATTTCTCCAAGCCTCTGTTGACCATATGCTCAAGTAAATATCTTTCTTTGGGAGAAGATAGATTTGGAAGTACTCCCTTCATGCAATATGTGAGTTTCCTTAAAAGTTGATTGCTATTGCAAACAATTACAAAATGATATCAATCAAAGCAAAACCTCTACCTTCTCCTCATTGGCATATAAACAATATACACATTATAGATATTGGCAGTATGGGCACTATATAGAGAGGTAAATATATGTATATGTATCAAATATACATAAGTAAGTTATTCATATATTTCTAGCAAAAATATGTATGCCTTACATGTCTAGCTATTCAAGAAGAAAAATTAGAAAATGAACCATTAATATATTATTCAATTTTTTAATTGATTCTGATGAAATAAAAAATTACATGTTAGGATAATACTATTACAAGTAAATTGTTAGATCTGAAAACACATAAATCAAAATAATGTCTGGTGTAATCGCAGTACAGTTTGTAGTCATAAACATGAACAAAATGAACTCTTCCGTGAGAATTAAATCCACAACTTTGGTCTTGTTTCACAAGATTGTCTAAGGTTCATAAAACGATCAAGTGTGTTAAGAAGTATCCTCAGTGTGAACATAGGCAAAAATTGTATGTGTAACTCACTCATTCAAAACCAAGTTCATTAGCCTTTTTTAAAAAATATAACTTATTATCAAATTGGCTAACATACAGTGTGTGCAGTGTGCTCTTGGTTTTGGGGGTAGATTCCCATGGTTCATCACTTACATACAACACCCAGTGCTCATCCCAACAAGTTCCCTCCTCAAGGTCCATCACCCATTTTCTCTTCTCCCCCACTCCCCCATCAACCCTTGTTAGCCTTTTTTCAATGCTTGTTTTTCTTTTCTACCTTTACGGCACTTTTCTGAAGCACATAATTTCAACTATTATGTGCACTATGGCAAAGTGCATACAGTGATAAGTCAATACCTAGAAATTACTCTTCTAATTCCATAACTCTCTCTCTAAAATTATACTGAGATTAAAAATATTGCACTATTCTGTTAATGTTTTTAGTACAATTAGAGAACATGATTATTGTAGAAATTCTGAACATCAAATAATGTATAATTTTTTTAAAAAGCTACTCATAACCTTACCAACCAGAGACAAAAGCAATATTTAGGCATCTTGGTGTGTGCTTCTAATTTTTTTTAGTTAAGCTTTATATAGATGACATGAAATTCTATCTAAAAGCCTGGAATTATGAGAATAATTATGAGAATAATTTTTACAATGCCTCATAGGAATACTATATATATATATATATATATATAGTATATGTATATATATGTATACTCTTTAAAAAATATATATATATACAATATACATACAGTATATATACAATATATATATATACTCTCTAAAAGTGTGCCCAGGTATAGAAAGAAGAAGGTGGCTATTATAGCAGATGGTACTACTAGTTCCTTAGATCTTATCAATATTTCCTTCAGATATATTTAAACTTATTAAGATTGGTCTGCTTTACAAAGAAGTGTTAGGAAGAGGAGAAATTGGGGAAGGCATCCCTCAGGCAGAAAGATCTAAACGGCAGCCCAGAACATTGAAGAGAATGGAATGAAACTACAAGAGTGACTAGTGAAAGGTGCCATTGTAAGAATACAGATCTAACATTCTGGATGGTTTTAGGAAAGGCTCAATTAAGAGTTCTGTTAATAGAGAATTCAGAAAATTTTATTAAAAAGTTTTCTTGGCCAATCTAGTAAAGAAAATCAAGACATTGCCAAAAAAAAAAAAAAAAAAGAAGGAGAAGGAGAAAACTTTGATGTGTCTTGATGTGCTAACCACACCATATTTTCCCAAATATGTCTTTTGAGGGTATTCTTTCTAGCTGGTATAATAGCATTTGTATACTTATATCTACCTTTTTGAATGAATGTTGTGTAAGCTATTTGTATACACACTCTACCTATCTTGTAAAAGGTTAAGATTCCTGAAGAAAGTCACGTTTGCCCTACTTCCAAAGCCTTGCTTCCATTCCCCACCTCTAGTATTCTGTGCAGTGTCTGAAACTAAAGAGAATGGAGCTACCTCTATAATCTTACATTTTTAGTCTCATCAATACTAGACAGGCAAACCTAGGCAAGTCATTCCATTGCTTTCATGAGGTAAATAAGGATTGTTACCAAAATATGCTAACCAGCATATTTTGCCAAATTGAAGGAAAATAATCAGGAAACTATTTAATGACCAGCTAATTGGAATGTCTTTTTCGATGCCTGCTTCATAACTGGTAATGAGCCATGTGTAAATGGATGCAAATAACAGATGGAAAACAAAGGCTCTTGACCTGGTACAGAGAGACAGCAGTTTAAACTGGGGAGTACACATACAGAAGGATGCTTCTCCTCCAATCTCTTAACTTCTGAATGCCCCTTAAAACCTCATGCTGCCCAGGTAGCCAGATAATAAAGGAGATGGGTTAGATACAAAGTATTGTGTAAGAAACAAAATTTCACCCAGATAGGTATTGCTCTGACATGTAGGGAAACAATAATTATTAACATTTTCTATAGTTTACTTAACACTTAAAAGGGAAAAAATAAATAAATGGTTAAAAAATGAATAGTCAATTCTTGATAGAGGAAACAATCAGCCTTCAAAGATATATCACATTGTATTTCAAAACAAGCACTTAGAAAGCTTTTCTATTTGATGAGCAATCTCTGAAACAAAATGCACACAAATTACATGCTTAAATTCTAATGATTTCTCAGCAAATAGTGTCTTAATTTTAATAAGTGTTTTAAGAAACATGGATTAACTGTGATGGATCATTTAAAAAAGTAATTAATAGTATACATTAACTTTTCATTAATGGTATTTTTATAATTAAATTTTTTTAAGATATGAGGGGCACCTGGGTGGCTCAGTCACTTGAGCATCTGACTTCAGCAGGGGTCATGATCTCACAGTTCATGGGTTCAAGCCCTATATCAGGCTCTCTGACTGTCAGTGCAGAGCCCGCTTCAGATGCTCTCTCCCCTCTTTCTGCCCCTCCCCCCCAAATAAATAAGTTTTTAAAAAGATTTAAAATTTTATGGGGCACCTGGGTGGCTCAGTTGGTTAAGCGTCTGACTTTGGCTCAGGTCATGATCTCACAGTTTGTGAGTTCGAGCTCCGCATCAGGCTCTGTGCTGACAGCTCAGAGCCTGGAGCCTGCTTCTGCTTCTATGTCTCCCTCTCTCTCTGCCCCTAACCCACTCGCATTCTGTCTCTGTCTCTCTCAAAAATAAACAAACATTAAAAAAATAAAAAAATAAAAATAAATAAATAAAGTAAAATTTTTAAGATATGAGTATATTTTGAAATGATTTTGCCCTCCCAAATGGTAAAATCCTAATCTAAATATGCATTAAAACAAAGATACCTTCTTAGATTAAATTTTTTAATTTAAAAATAATGTCCCTATTTGCATTTGCACACTTTACATACATAATATCTGTTTGTTTTAAGACCTTTGGCAAAATGTCAGCTATTGTTTAAATTGTCTATCATGAATACAGATGTGTCAACATGTATACCTCTTAAGGGTGGTCAACAGAATATGCTCTCCCCAAAGGCAAATACATATCATTTATGACATTTTTAATTAAAAAATAGCCATCTCCCCCTATATACATAAATACTTAGCTAATGAATATTAGCTTCATGACACTGTGACTCCTAGTAATTCTCTTTTGCTCTGTCATTCTCCTTTTATAAAATCCAATTCCTATTATAGAGATGTGTTAGATTTTCTCTTTTTCAGTTTTGTCTGAGGGTGTCCTCTGGTTTAATTTTTAAGTTAATTAGAAGGGCGCCTGGGTGGCTCAGTTGGTTGAGCGTCCGACTTTGCTCAGGTCATGATCTCACGGTCTGTGAGTTTGAGTCCCACGTCAGGCTCTGTGCTGACAGCTCAGAGCCTGGAGCCTGTTTCAGATTCTGTGTCTCCCTCTCGCTCTGATCTTCCCCCGTTCATGCTCTGTCTCTCTCTCTGTCAAAAATAAATAAACATTAAAAAAATTTAATTTTTTGGGGGGGGGCGCCTGAGTGGCTCAGTCGGTTAAGTGGCCGACTTCGGCTCAGGTCATGATCTCGCGGTCCGTGAGTTCAAGCCCCGCGTCAGGCTCTGTGCTGACAGCTCAGAGCCTGGAGCCTGCTTCGGATTCTGTGTCTCCCTCTCTCTGACCCTCCCCTGTTCATGCTCTGTCTCTCTCTGTCTCAAAAATAAATAAACGTTAAAAAAAATTTTAAAAAAAATAATTTTTAAGTTAATTAGAAGTGGTGCCCATGTACAGTGATGCTGCCGGATATTCTCCTTTATAGGGTGCATAAAAGAAAGCATGAAGGGACTTACTGAAGGGCTATGTCTTCTCAACGCAAATCACTAGGAAACCTGCCATAGGATTCTAAGGTGTTAAATAATCATGGCTTTTAATTGTGAGTGGACATATGCTGTAGGAAGCTCAGGTCTCACGCCAACATTTTGAATGCAGAGGGATTGGATTGCATTGCTTTCATGATGCTACAATCAGCATCTATTGTTTGGACTGAGAGAGTCTTTTCACTTCGATTCAAGAGGACTAGGAGGAATCTGCTTGGGTCACTCAGAACACAGTGGTGGTCAAGGGCTACTCCAGTTTATAAAACTGAAAGTCTAGAGAAAAGCAAGGAGTTACACTTTCCTCATCCAAGATAGCACATGATTATCATCTGCTCAAAGTGAAAACAATGTAATCTTAATATAGACCATCATTTCTAAATTTTTAGTTTTGTTTTAAAAATCTTAAATAATGGTAAATTTGGCTTGTTTAAATCTATAAGCAACCCCAATTCCTCTTCAACCAGTAAATTACCATTTATAAATAACAAATACAACAATCGCTTATAAATAACATTTAAATATATTGTAAATAACAATATAATAACTTGTTTTATCCTGATGCCACAGACAAAACACAATGTTATTCCTTTTTTTTCCTTTTCCTGCTAGTTATGAACACATGTATTGAAGGAATCCATACACTCTTGGCTTCTAGGTTCCAATGATAAATCTACTTACCCACAAGATAAATGAGTCTCTGTCAGCAAAATATCCCTGCCACATATACAGAATTACTAAATAGAACAAAGAGACTATAATGGAGAGAAAGCCTCTTAGAGTACACTATGACTATATGGTCAGGACCTCTGAAATTCGTGGACTAGAACTGACCAATCTATCTCAAAATCTCAAGTATATTCTAATTCTAGACAAATCATTATTTTGTTATTTTTTCCTGTGCCCACCATTAATCAGTTAATGCTGGCTAACGGGGCTTCAAACACAACCCTCCTTACCCTACAGGGGTCCCCGGGACACAAATTCTGGTGTATTCATTTAGATAAATCCCTACACCTAGATAAAATTCTTAAATTACACTGATGACTCACTTTGCATGTGGAGAGGAACATCTGAGTCTTTTGGGTTTTCTTTTTTTCAGTAGGCTCCAAGTGGAGCCCAATGCAGGGCTTGAACTCAAGACCCTGAGATTAAGAACTGAGCTGAGATCAAGAATCACATGCTTAACCAACTGAGCCACCCAGGTGCCCTGATCTGAGTCCTGACTAGGGTAAAATATAGGCAATTTAGTGGGATATTAGATAAAATATTCCTCCTTAAAAGAGTTCTTTCTAGCCAAAACTATTTCTTAAAGTAAAACCAACAAGGAAAACTAATTGCAATACATTTAGCCATCATGTAACTGAATGGGCAGGAAGATCTTTCTTTTGTGAACAAATTAAGTGTGGTGTTCTGCCCAGCCACTTTTTCTGTCAGAGAAAGTTGATAACAGATTGAAGTAAATCACAGCTATTGAGCCTTAACATGGAGACACAAGCTTATTTAAGTTTGTCGCTGCGGGTGTGTGCCTGGTACAGGCAGAAGTCAAGACAACCTGGAGAACATGACACCAGCCATTGTCACAACTCTTCACAATCCATGAAATACAAGTTTCAATCAAGTATAATAGCAGGAGAGAAACCAAAGTAAAAACTACCAACTTATAAAATTGTTACATCATCATGTTTCTAAGTCAGGTTCTTCTATTAAAAGTGAATGCATAGCAAGAGTAACAAATAATGGTGACATTTCTAATCAAAATAGAATATGTAGTCATTTTCTATGACCTGTATCTTGAGGCCTGTAGCTCCAATCTCTAAGTCAGCTGCAACAGGCCTTACTATCAATAATGGATTAGGTCTCTCACTTGACTTTTAAACTACTTTAGTAACACACATTCAGAAGTGCTGACATTCTCATATTCAAAATTGCCAAAGGGGAGTTAAGCTGCAGAACTTCAGCTAGAGGAATTGAGAAGAGCAAATTATAAAAAGAATTAGGCAGAAGTCCTTAAGTGGATATTTCAAGACACTCCTGCCTACATCAGGCATGTGCAACTAGACCAGATTGTTTTTAATGATGAAACTCAATCCTGCAAGGGTTTGGCAAGATGGGAGCCATCAGATTCTGTTGAGGGGATATAAATTGGTAAAACATTCCTGAAAGAAACCTCAAAATATACTTCTTTTGTTTCCTAATACCAGTATGAGAAACCAATTATAAGGAAATCATCATAAATTGGGGTAAAATTTTATGTACACCAATGTTTCATACATATTTTGTGGTGAGGAAATCACTGGAATCAATTTAAATTTATTTAAAAAGAAATATAAAAGAAAATATTTAGGAAAATATATCAAAATATTAACCTGGTTAATTCTGTGTAATTGAATAATAGATGACTTTTATTTTATGCTTTGTGTATTTTATACTTTTCAAATGTTCTAACATGACCATGTACCGTACACAAACACACACGCTTGTAAATATGTATAATAGTAAAAACATTATCTACTTTAAAAATATCAACACAAGGACAACAACATAGCCCTCTAAGCATCTATTAAATTTAGCAAATATGTACTGCACACTACTCAAGCTTGGGAAATGTAAGGGGAATGTGAATGAAGCAAAGTCCTAACTGAAGAAACTTATATAATACTGGTAAAGAGAGTAAGTAACATATAGCAAGAAAAAATAATTTCCACAAAATGTGACTGGGTTTGAAGGAGAGAAACAATTCCATACTGAAGAGAAAACTTGGAATGATGATGAAAATACTCTCCAAAGAGGTAGTACATGGAATAGATCATGGGGCATCAGTGAGAATCTGGTACTTGTGGATGAGGCAATGGAGTGAGTGTAAGAGTGTCCCAGGGAGAAGGAGCAGTAAAACCAGAGATGGGAAGACTGGGCCACTTTTAGAATATAGTTTTCAGGAATGTTTGTCAGGAGTTGAGGGGGAATGTGAGGAAATGGTGGCAGCGTGGCTAAGAAGACAGTTATGGGGTCTACTTGGACCGCCATCCAGGTTGTCTTGCCAAAGGGCTTGGAGTGGGCATTCTTGAGAAAAGAGTGGTATGTTACAGTTGTGCTGTAGGAACATTAGTTCAGTAGGGGTGTGTAGTCTGTTATGGAATTCTGACATTTTAATGTTTATGTTTTAGTGCAACCACTTTGATGTGGAGACATTCTTTCTCAGGTTAAAAATAAAAACCAGGTAGACGTTTAGTTTAATTATTTTTTAAAATGACCAAGTAATGTGTGACCCACCATCTACCAGGTCTTCCATCATGGCCACCTACCACAGGGCAGCAGGGATGAGGTGGTGAGGGTTAGGGATGGATAGGGGTGGAGTCGGACTAGGGAACTGTTAGAGTTAAGGATGAAATAAGGGTTATGGGTGTCTCGGGTGCATATTTCTTGAAATAGAAAATGGTGATTTGATGCTTTGACCTGCCCAGTTTGTTTGATGAAGTCTTGTGAAATGTCCTATTTTATTTGATTTCAAGAAGATGGAGACATGCAGTCAAATCTATTATCACTATACAGATAACTAGAGCTGAATCTGAGTCCTATCATGGTGGTAAACCATAAAAGGAAAACACGTGACATATGTTAAGAAATGATTGGATATGGAGAAGACCTGCCATCGAATGGCTGAAAACAGGTTGATACTTTTTAATCTTGCTTAGTTCACCACTAATTGTACTAGAAACATATAACAAAAGGATCATAGTTAAGAGGAGGTCTGAAATGTTGAGCTCTCAGTGTTAGCAGGCCATATGTGTGAGATATCCCCAAGCTTGGATAGCTCACACTGAAATAAAGACATAGAGAAGCAGAAACAGAGAAAGAAATTGAGATTCACGAATACATTGAAAGGCTCCAGTAATCTGTGTACTATTAAAATAGTAAAAATACACATTTTTCCCCTAATTGAAGTCCCTGACCAATATCATGGAGCTGGCTTGAGTAAGGGGTTGGAGAGAGGAGGTCACTGAAGCCAGAATGATGTTTTCCAATCATTTGCCAGAACGCTTTTAGCTCTACTACCGCCTTCCAAGACTGTGTGGTGTCCATATGGGTTGTGAGGCAGTGGATTATAAAGACAGCTTGAGAGAGTCTAAAGATGTTTCAGGCACGTGTCCTTCAGAGAAGCACACATGAAAAACAGCACGACTAGGGCTCATGATGTAGGCAATCCCCCATCCACCTGTCTGCTAATGAGGAATTCCCATTCAGTCTCTGAACATCTCCTGCAGGGCTGGGGATAATGAAGACGATGTCACAGTTTAGCTAATCTTGGAATATTTGCTTGTTCTTACTTGTTAGTTTTATAATGGGAAGGAAGCAAGGGTTCAGATTGGGATCATCATCCCCTCTCCAAAATTCAGAAACACTTAATAAGTGTACCTCTCACTACAAAAAGAACTTTTAAGTTAATGCTTCAAAGATTTCACTGTGCTCTTCTTGTGTTTATCACACAATTTTATAGACACTTAAAAGTTTTCGCTAATTTGAGAATATTCTAATTAAACACCAGGAAATTCATGTGGCCTCAGAAAGATCCTTTTTCCTTTTGCTTTACTCCCTGTTACTTTTTTGGCAAATAATAATCATCCAAAGCTATTCCTTGTAAGTTTTCCTTTCCATTGCTGCAAAGTCTTTCTACAAATAAAGTTCCTTAGGAAGTAATACTCAACAAGTTGTTTACCCATGGTACATTTCACTGGATTAGCAATGTCAGTGATTAGCCTTTACTGTCTCCCCATTGTGGTACAATGCACTCAAGGTCTCCATTCATTCTGGAATCTTGCAGTGTAATTGGAGAGTTCATATTAGTCTTTGGTCTGCCAATTTGTATAAACAAGATATGCAAGCATCTATATCTGATCAAGCATTGACATCAGGGCAACCATACACATTTGCAATCTGTCTTTCCATAATCTCAGTAATGGCATGTAAATAAAAAAACAAAATTTCCAGCCCAGCCACATAAAGTTGCATAAGATCTCAAGGAAACACAGATTTTTCTGAATTAAGAAATGTTCCTGACTATTGCTGTGTGTATGGATATGTGCTTGTGTGGTTAAGAGAGTTCCGTGGCTTTGACTTCTTCCTTGCAACTCATGAGTAGAAGCAAGAGATTACATGCCTCGCCTTCACTCAACCTTGAAACCTAAGCGAACACAACAATTCTGAATTAGTGACAAAGCTGATAGAGATCTGTTTTATGTAACATATGAATCTGACTTAGGGTCATGCATGTCATTTTAGACATTGAAGTATGTGACATATTTAGGCTGCTTTTGATCTATATAATGTTTTAATTCACTCTACTTTTTAGAATAGATTGCAGTTCATCTGTGAGTTACAACTTAAGTGGATTCTAAAAATTTTGTAGACAAAACAGTTACACCTTTTCTCCAACAACTTTATCTTCAATACTCTCCCAACCCCATCCATCTAGTTTGCCATTAGATCAGACTTGATGATATTCCTTTCCTCCTACCATCCACTTCCCATTCCTTCAATATGGATCTTATTTGTTTTCAAGTTCATATGTATGTGTGTGTGTGCGCGCGTGTGTGTGTGTGTGTGTATCCAAAAGAAAGCTGCATTTGAAGGTGTATGTATTAATTCTGAAAAGATAGTCCCCATGCTTAGGTAAAGTCATCAAAACATTCCTTTACATATAAATGTTAACAAAGAGGTGGATTTTTCTTTGAAGAGTTTTGCTTTTATCTTTCTAATATTCTTTCTGTCATATAATCAAAACCAAAATGAAACAGCAAAAAAGCCCCAACTTCTTTTAATAATTCAAATAAAAATGCTTTTTAAATATTATCCCATGGTGTTCTTCAAAAGAGATAATAGACAGTATCTCTTCATTCTCATTCAACAATTATTTATGGTTCCTACTATATATTTGCACAATGCTGGTGGTGGGACCCAGATTCTGTTACTTTGTCACTTTTCTCACCATTCAGAAGGTATCTGTGTCTATCTATTGACTATTTTTTTTTAATTTTGAAATAATTATAGACACACAGGAAGTTGCAAAACTGAACAGGAAAATCCTATGCACCCCTCACCTAGTCTCCCCAAGTAGGATACCTTACTAGAAAAAAAAAATCAAAACCAGGAATTTGATATTGATATAGCCATAGAGCCTATTTAGATGACATCAGTTTTGTAAGTACTCCTTCGTGAGTGTGTATTTATGTACTTCTATGCAATTTTATCACCCATGTAGCTTTCTGTAACCATCACTACATTTCATATTATTGCTGCTATATAGATATGATATTTGTAAAAAGAACAAAATCTATGTCCTTTAAGGATGTAAATTTAAAATACTTTCTGAATATAACCCCATGTTCTCTGAACGTTAAATAAAATGGATTTTTAAGGAAACAATACCTTACCCAGAAAAAGCTAAAAAATTACCTTGTTTTAGTTTCATGAGCCAAATAGTATTGGTTTGAAATGTTTCCTTTAAAACAAAAAAAGATTAATATGCCAACATGGAAAAGATAAAACACAATATTGAGTCAAAATTACACATCTAAAGATTGAGAAAATTTACTAGGAAAGCATACCACCCTAAGGAATAATTCATTTTTAAATATCTCACATAAAATAAAAACTAAAAAAATCTCCCATAGGTAAAGAAACAACAGACAGCAAATAGACTTTTGGTGTTTATGATTTACAGAATGCCCACAGCCTCTTGGACTGGCCTGTGACTGCACCATCTTAATTTTATAACTGAGAAAAATGAGGCACAGAAAGCTTACAGATTTGAAAAATTAAAGTTCCAGTCAAGCTATTACTGCTCAAGGTGATCATGGACTTTACCATGGTTTCAAATCTACTTCTTAGTCCACTCTGCTGTAAGTTTATATTCATTAGTAAGTGCAAAAGAGATCAAAATTTGCCTATTAAGCTAGCTCTATCATCCTAAGAAAACACAGCACACACTCCTACAGCAGTGGCATTGTTCAGTCACTCTACAACCAACATTACCTTTATCATTTTCGTAGAATAAGCAAAGAAGAAGAGCAAATTTTATTGATGATATATTCATTTAAGAAACATGTGTTAAGTCCCATTTTTTGCCATCCCTTAGTGATATTAAGACACCATCCCTGGGGCGCCTGGGTGGCGCAGTCGGTTAAGCATCCGACTTCAGCCAGGTCACGATCTCACGGTCCGTGAGTTCGAGCCCCGCGTCAGGCTCTGGGCTGATGGCTCGGAGCCGAGCCTGGAGCCTGTTTCCGATTCTGTGTCTCCCTCTCTCTCTGCCCCTCCCCCGTTCATGCTATGTCTCTCTCTGTCCCAAAAATAAATTAAAAAAAAAAAAAAAAAAGACACCATCCCTGCCAGCTATAGATTTTACCACTTAGTTGAAATAAAATGTTTACACTCTATTTTACCAGGGAGCATTTCCATGGCTCACAATGATACATAAAATTATTTAAAAGTAGATGAGTATTGGGGGCGTCTGGCTGGCTCAGTCAGTGGAGCACATGACTCTTGATCTCGAGGTTGTGGGTTCCAGGCCATGTTGGGTATAGAGATTGCTTAAAAATAAAATCTTTAAAAGAAAAGTAGATGAGAATTTTCGAATTTAAAATGACTGAACACATATACTTGTTTCCCTTACTCCTGAGACACCATTGAAAATGATGGAAGATGAATATTTTTTAAAGAAAATGAAAACTGTAAATAGTGAGTGAAGAAAAAACGGACATCGCATAAATTATTTCAAAGCATTTTTAAAATAAAAGAATGAGATAAAACTCTTATGAGTAAAACAGAAGCAATGTAGATGTGAAAACCAGGGTAGGGGAGAGAGAGAGAGATTCAACAAGAAATGATAGATTTAAACCAGTTCAGTGACAAAAACGATCCAGAGTGACAGCCATCCAGCAAGATTAGAAAGCAATTAGACAAGTTAGAAGAGAAGGCCACTGGGCTAAAAGAAGAATGGTTTTTAAAAGAATAGAAGAAATCTCATGAGTAAATACTATCAAAAGATAATAATATATTGGCAGGAAATAGTAGAAAAGGGCCTTTTACTTTTTATTATAAGCTCTTCTATTGTATTTTTATGAAGAGGTAAATATCTTGTATGATATAATATTTTTGAATGGAATTAAGTATAAAAGAAGGAAAAATAGGACCGAGAGGCTGAATCATGAGACTAAGGCAATAAAAAATATCCAAATATATATCCATGTGTGTTTTAGCAGCAGAATTTACAGGTGTACTCCCTGACAATCTTCTTAAATGACCGCTTGAAAGCTTATCAGATTCTTTAGCAGATATGTGAGCCAGAGTTAGAACTGGCATTTGCTTGAGAAAACAGAGGTGACCTGTTAGAGACACCTAACACAACAGAAATTTATCCTTCCTCTGCTCTCTGATGAACTAAATGATAAACTTTCAGGCAGGAATAAGATGGCCTTTACTGAATTATTTCAACCTCATCCTAATGCATTGCAAATAAAAGTACCATGTGAAGCCCTAGGATTTACTCCATGTAGTTTGTCAGAGGTAGTTTGAGTTTCAGATACTAACACGAAGAAGAAAGTATGTGTTGTCATTTGGGTCTGCACAGCTTGGTTCCACTCCATTACCTGGACAGCAAAGTTCACTTTGGAGCTATGGAAAGAGACAAAGGGAAGCACATCTAGAAAAAATGTTACTGAAGACTGGGGTGACCTTTATGCTTAGCCAGAAAGGAATGAGCAATTCTCCAAGCATTCATATATGAGTCTGAACAACATATACTTTCAGGTGACATAAAGCTTGACTTCAAAGTGACTCATTCCTACTGCTCACTGCTAGAGCTTTGAGAACATTAAAACAGAATATGAGATAAGGTTCTTGGATAACTGGGACTCCACTGAAGATTAAATATTACACAATGGATTCAAGAATCCTCTTACCTGTCTCTTATAATAGCTCCGTAGGACCAGAAATGAGATCAAAGATCAGGCACAGGTAGAGACGAACAAGAAAAGAACTAAATTTACACACTTTTATTAACAGCCTATTTAAAAACGTGCTTCAAAGAAATAAGAAAAAAATCATAAAAGGAGACACTGGGATATTATAAGACAGCACTATGATGGTGATAAACTGTAACTTCCTGCCGTTTTTGACAGTCGGCATTTGCAGTGCTTTGACAGAGCTTTGCTCTCTTTGTATGGCTTGCTAAATGTCCAGTGTGCAGAGGTTACGAGCATCTCACTAAGTGAGGGTGATACATCTTCAGGTCTAACAGCATTCTCCATGTAAGATGATTCGTGAGAACTATTCTCCCAGTGCATTTGACAAAAACTGCCTCATCAATCTGTGTTTTAATACACTGCTGCTTTGCTATCTATGAATTCATCATCAGGAAGTATTTATTAGAAATATGGTTGATGGCATGCTTACAGTGAACCACCAGCATGTTCCAACTGTTACAATGCTTCCCTCTGCTTAATCCATCCTTTATCACAGGACCACTAGATTTAGTTATCTATTGAAATATACTATCCTGTCAGGTTGAAATTTAACTGATCACCTACAAATAAAAAAACCTTAAAACACTTAAGAGCGGCATTCATGACCTTCTACTATTAAGTATCACCTAGCTTTTGCAGAATACACCCTATTTTACTTCTTCATGAATGTTAAGATACACTAAATTAACATACTTGATAATACCCAAATGTACTGTGTACATATTCATCTCTGTTTCTCCCCCAAACTGTTCTCAGCCTATAATGTTGCTCACAATACATTTTCCTTCATTCAAAATCCTTCTAGGGCCTTCTATGGATATCTCTTTTCTTAATCCTTTCCCTAAGTAAGACCTATTCGCCCTGTCCTTGCTTTCCCTTTGGTATATCATTTTCACTTTTACAGAGCCTTGTCTGTTTAATAATATACTAAATAATATAATAACATATATTAAAATAATATAAAATGATATAATACATGTACATAATATATTAAAATATAATATTTTCTAATAGTGAGAAGTATTTGCCAAACTGATCAAAATATATTGGAGCAATTATACTTTTACTTGGGGATAAATTGACAAAATATTTTGGGTTTAGTAGTCAACCAGAATGATACAATATTTAGAAACTATGTCATGAGAGAAAGGTTGGAAGAATAGGTGATATGTATTTGGAGAAGGATATTGTAAAATGAAAAATATCAGATCACTTCTAATGTTCAAAGGACAGACATTCTATGTTTTTGAAATATTATTACATAAAGGACAGTGTATTCGGTGGTCTGGCATTAATCTTGTTTTCAAGAGCTGGCATAAAGTGCAAAATTCAGAGGCCAGTTTTAGCTGAATTTAAGGAAGAGCTTTGTTGCCAAACTCTTAAAGATGAAAAGGTCTGCCTTGCAAGGAGCTGCACTAGCAGCTGAGTGTGTATAAACAGAACTTGCATAATCATCTCTTAAGACTACCACAGAAGTAATTCTTATGTAAGACGGCCTGTGTGATTTCTAAGTTTCCTTTAAATGCTAAGATTCTAAGATTCTAGACATGTCTATACTAAGCTTTTCATTACAGGATTTGACATAGTACATGCTCCTGTGTCGTGCACCTATTAAAACTGATTTAGATCTGTACTGAATAGCCAACAGCCCAATAAAGAACCACACAACATGACACGAAATAGCATCCCTATTAGATGAGGAAGATCACATTAGGATGCTCTCTGATATTTTAAGACTCAGTTTCCCATTCACCTGGTCTTAATTACTAGTCTAGAAAGTCTCCAGGAAAAAGAAAAATCCAATCATGTATCTGTAACCCTTAAATATTTAAAAGTATACAAATAATACAACAGGCTGTATAAGATCATGTTTTAGGAAAAAAAGTTCTGATCGCCATGTCGAAAGGGGACTGGACAGGGGCAAGTGGGACTCAGGGCCAATCACTTGTCTTTTGAGATTACCAAAGTGAGAGGTTAAGAAAGATTTAAATGATGACAGGAGAAAAAGGTGAATAGGAAAGGACATAGACAAAAAGTACCCTCCCCTTCTTTTCCATTATTACTTGGCCTGCACTACTGTGGACTTGCAGCATCTCTGGGCTGAATTGCTACAAAAGTCTCCTGACTTCCCGCTTTTCCAAATTCTTCCTTTAAAATTATTCCACACAATAGATATTTATAGAATGAAATCATGAGCAGATGATGTCAATCATTAATTTTTCTGTTGTTCATTTCTCATGAGTTATTCTCCTCAAAATACTCATTGATTCTCCATTCTTCATAAAATACAGTTTAAATGCAAAGTCGCTCCTATTTTGACCCCAACCTGTCAGATTCCTCAAGCTTATCTTTCTTGCCTATGTTGTATCAACCCTTTACATCAGACTGCCTAGACTCGCTACATATTCAAAATGCAATATATGCATTTTCACCTCTAAACCTTAGCTCTGTTGTTTCCTTCCTTATGTCTCTCTACAGACCAATACCGTGTCATCCTTGAAGATCTAGCTCAATTTTCAACTCTTCCATAAAACCTTTTTAGCGTTTTTAGTCATACACTATAATCCCCTCCTCTGAACTACAAATAATTTCTGTCTGTAAAATTTATTTAGTCACTTATTTAATTGATTTTAATAACAGGAAATCACTGACAGAAATAGCATGTATTCTCTAAAAATCATGATTGTCTTTCTCAGGTGTAATTTATGTTCACTTTTTTGTCTTTTACTTAGTTCCTCTCTGGCTATCTTATTCAGATTTGCATAAAAGTATTTTTTTAAATAAGGCTTACTGGTGGTTGCTTGAATTCAACTTCCTTCCTTCCTCCTACCAAAAAGTAGTTAATACATGCCAAGTATAGTAGTATAATATTTCGAATTATATGCCAGCCTGGTAGCTTCATAAAACATGTTTTTTTAATCATGTTTGACTTTTTACTCCAAAGCATATTTATATTTCCATTGACTCTGCTTCCCTGAGTCTTCCTGTAAATTTCTTTTGTGGTCCCCAAATGTGACCCATCACAGCCATGAATGTTAGCACTGCATAATTTTCTTAAGATTAGCAGCTGCAGCTGCCTGATTCTATTAATTTACTCATCAACCTATGTTAATATTATTTTAAAATAGGAACTAGCCTTTTTAACATGGCATATTGTATGCTTGTTAAATAATTTGCTTCGTTTTCTACTGTATATCATGGCTATTTGAAATAAATATTTTATATTTAAAATACCATGTCTCCAATGGTAAAATGTATAAAATGCAGGAAGTAGAAAAAAGAAAATGTTACCATAGTCCTACAACTCTTGCATAATTGTTCACATTCCAATGCATTTCTTCTCTTTTTTAATACATTATTAACATAAATGTGATCATATTTTACATTCATTTATATCATACATATTTCACTTAACATTATATATAGCCATTGCCTATATTATTACAAACTCTTTGCAAACATCACTCCTAAGAGTTGAAAGAACACTCATCAGAGAAACAAGTTGGTGTTGCGAGGTCCTTCTTTATGGGGCTCTGTAGTCTTTCTCTTGTCATGAATTCTGAGTCTGAGAACCAGCTCAGCACCTAGAAAACTAGGCATGGTATTGTAATTTTACACTGGGATAGCCGTCTTCATTCCTTTTCATTTGTTTTGACTGAATATTTTAAGCATCACTTATCGTCTTCTCATCTCTCTCTCCCATAGGAGCACCATTGCCCTGTAAAGGCCAGGCCCTTAACTGCCACTTCAGCCTTGCCCCTCATTGTAATAATTGCTCCCAACACACTTCTGATGTTTAAATGCCATCACCTGGCCAATATTGTTTCCGAATCCTACCACCCCCATTGGTCAAGAGGTCCTTTTACTGAGTTACTCTAATGTATGAGCTCTCTTTTCCCCATAGTTCTTTCGATTTCTACTTCCTCTGAATCTTTCAAATGCCTGAGATATTGCATCCTCTAGCATATGCTCTTGCAAAAGTCTCCCATCCTACTTCACCATAAGTGAAAGTTTTAAGAACTGCACTTCTACTATATGCCTTTAGTCCACCCAGAACGAGTGATATGATCCTCCTTGCCAGCCAGCCTGTGAGTCATTTAGCTGAACTAAATGTCATTCTTGCTATGGAGGAGCTTATACAGCTGAGAACAGTGAGGAGAAATATGTATACTAATCACATCTATACCAGTCTCTTCATGTGGTTTTAGTAGAAAATATTTGTGATATTCCCAAGAGTGAAAATCTCAAGAGTCTTACACCACAGGAGTAAACTGATGAGTTCCACATGCCATAAAGCACCCATACTTATTATAATCATATTTGACCACTATCTGACAGTCTGGAAGGACAATGGTAGGGGCTATAAACTTCTAAGAGAAAATTGCCTACAGTTTGTCTTAGAAACTGGGAGGGGGGGTCTTTCTTCTCACATAATTTTAGTTGGTGAGTTTTGTATGATCTTCCAAGTTAAGCTGATTAATCACATTACATAAAAATAATATTACAGTTTAAAGGAATAACCTTCTTGTTACATCAGTTTGCATAGATTCTCTTCTGGAGTACAGGGCAAGAAGTACATGGCCAGAACCAATTTAACCAAGTGCCTTTTCTGACTAGGTATCATGCCAATCTCTCTCATATTATATCTTGTTTAATTCTCATAATAATACCAGGTAGAAGGTATTAATCCCATTTTTAAAAATGTAATAACAAAGACTGGGATCAGTTAAGTCGTCTATCTAAAATTGAAATCTGGATGTGGCAGAGGCAAGATTTAAGTCCAGGAATACCTGATTCTAAAATCTGACCTATTCTGGCAATTGTCAGGAGATGATTTTGCTTTCAACCATATACCTTATCATTGTTCTCCAAACAAACAGTGCCTTCTAGAGAAAGCAGATAATCAGAACATGAGTTTTCCAGCAGTTTGCTTGAGTGAAAGAAACTGATCTCTTTCTTCCTTATATGGTCTCATGATGAAATACAAATTATATCTCCTACCCTAAATCCAACTTAAGAATGGTTCATGTTCTTTTTTTATTATTATTATTTTTAGAGAAAGAGAGGAAGAGAGAATGTGTATGTGCATGTGTGGATAAGGGGCAGAAAGAGAGGGAGAGACAGAATCCCAAGCAGGCTCTGTGCTATCAGTACAGAGCCCCATGTGGGGCTCGATCTCATGAAATGTGAGATCATGATCTGAGCTGAAATCAAGAGTTGTTCAATTAACTGACTAAGCAACCACCCAGGTGCCTAAGAATGGCTCATATTCTTAAAATTAGGTTATAAATAACATGTGGGAAGACTCCAAGAAGAAAGGAAAGGGAAGGCATAGTTCTAATTCCAATGCCAATACATGAGCTTCCAGTAAACAATGCCAAAAATAGGAGTTAAATAATAAAGGAAAAGTCTTAAAAGGAGAACCTTGAGCCACATAAAAAATGAAGCTTTAATTCAAACACATAAACCATAAGACTCAGGATAATGAAAGAAATATTTACTTCTGCTGGTATTGTGACCTATTCTAGAGGTAGATGGGCTTACTTTAGAGGCAGTGATAACTAGAGAAAATCAAAACTGGAAAGCATAAAATTACAAACCACAACAATGGAATTTCTAGGAGCTCTCCATGGTGCTACTCAATTCAGCCTCAGCCTCTTTTGATGATTTTTATGCAGTACTGACGTCACCTTAGCTCATCTTTGGGTTAAGGTCTTTCCCAGATCTAAAGATTTATAAAACTAGAAAACAGCCTTATATTTACAAAACTATGATTTACAGCAGAGTGATTTGACTCTTCTTTCACTAACTTAATCACATCTCTAAGTTTAGCACATAGCAGTAACCCATTATGATGCTGACCATCTACCTTGGTTGAGATAGCAGACCTCAGTTACCACTAAATGTAGTTTGTTTGCCAATTCTGTAACAATACATTATTGTCCTGTGTGGAGTAGAATATGCTTTCCTTATCCATATTAGCAGAGATAATGGGCTGACCAGAGGCATCTCTTTGAAATCTTTTGATGGGGCACCTGGGTGGCTCAGTCGATTAAGCATCTGACTCTTGATCTCGGCTCAGGTCATGATCGCACAGTTGGTGAGTCCGAGCCCTGTGTCAGGCTCTGCAATGACAGTGTGGAGCCTACTTGGAGTTCTCTCTCCCTCTCTCTATACCCCTACGCCCTTGTGCTCTCTCTCTATCAAAATAAATTAAACTTAAAAAATTTAAAAAAAGGTTCTGAAATCTTCTTTTGAAACCAGGTGATAAAGCTGCCTATCTGTCTGAATCACTACCCAGTTGCAAATAAACCCAGCTTTCTGCATTTCAAAGTTTTAGTTTAAGTAGGCCTATACTTATTTATAAAAAACTGTAAGTATATTCTTTAGAATTTTGATTTTGGAAATAAATTTACTCTATATTTCACCTCAGAAAAAATATCTCTGGGAATTTAGATTGGAAAACATAATAATAACAACAAAACTACTACCTCATGAAAGAATAATTTCTCTCTAGACCTATATGTAAAAGTAAAAATATTATGCCTCCTGAACTTTATTTCTATCATTCTGTGATCATAAACCTGATAATGACTGGCTTTAAGGCATTACTTACAGGCATTTAAAAAGACTTTAAGGCATTATGGAGCTTCCAAGTCAATATAGCAAACTGAATGATCTTAATGTCCTCACCTCCCTCTATAAATTTAAATGATAGTAAACAGTTCGAACAATAACAAATTTATAGAAAATTTATACAAACGCTGTAAAAGAGGCGAAGTAACATTATTAAATCAAGCATTTGATAAAATTTTAAAAGATGAAAAATACATGGGGGTCTGACTTCTACTTCCAAGAAGATGGGATAGTCATACTTTTCCTTATTCTTCCCATTAAATATAACTTTAAAAACTGGGCATTATATGCAAACCAAACATAAGAAGACTATGAAAGTAGTTTCTAACCAGCTAGAAACTGTAGGACCCAAAGAATGACCTAGGTCAATTCCCTGGTTTGATTTTTGCCTTATACATTTCAGACTTAGAGCTCAGGAAACTGGCACCTGGAAATTCCAATAGGCACAGACAAAAAAAGCCCTAACAAAAGCTTGCCCTCACTGGGCAAAGGACCAGGAAAGGTATACTCACAACATACAAAGCTTTTAGGCAACAGCTACTTTACTCCAGCTGTACACCACAGGGAAAAGAAAACAGAAGAAAAAGAAAAGAAAAGAGAAGAAAAGAAAAGAAAAGAAAAGGCAAGGAAACGCAAGGAAATGCAAGGCAAGGAAAAGAGAAAAGAAAAGAAAAGAAAAGAAAAGAGAAAAGAAAAGAGAAAAGAAAAGAAAAGAAAAGAAAAGAAAAGAAAAGAAAAGAAGAGGCAAGGAAACGCAAGGCAAGGAAAAGAGAAAGGAAAAGAAAAGAAAAGAAAAGAAAAGAAAAGAAAAGAAAAGAAAATCATGTGACCTCACCACCATCCATACCAACAAAGGGGGAGAAGGAAGCCTGGAAGTGGCACATTTCCAGGCTGTTATGAGGCACCCCATCCCCCACAGAGTAATGTCAGAGCAGGTTGAGTGAGCAGTCAGGACTTTCATTCTCTATTCTATCAACATTAACACCCTAGTTGTGAGATGCTATAGTATTTTTACAAGATGTTATCACTGAGGGAAACATGAGATTTCTCTGTACTGCTTCTTACAACTGCACATGAATCTACAATGATCTCAAAACAAAATTTAAAAGTTTAATAAGAAAAAATACATGTGATCATGAAACATTATGATATGCAGAGGATTAAGACCACAGACATAAAGTCCATGCTATAGAAATACAAGAAAAAGGATCAGAGAAAAATTCAGAGGAAAGAATAATAAAAATGTTTCTTTTTCTAACTAAAAGGAATAATAAAAAGTTTCATTATGATCTGGTACACACATAAAAGATCTGCTCCCAAGAGCATGCTTGCAAATGCCAAAGGTGAAGAAAATCCTAAAATCTTTTACAAAGTGTAGATACCTACAGAGCAACAAAGGTTTATCTGAAACCAGCCTTCTTATAAAAAATAATGGATGTCTAACAACTATGAAATAATGATTTCAAAGTTCTAAGGGAAAATTATTTTGAATTCACATTTCTATATCTAGCAAAACTATCAATAAGTGTGAAAAACAGAAGAAACACATTTAAGAGAATGCAAATACTCTGCCATTTTACCTCCTCTGTACTCTTTCAGGTAAAACAAACCAAGAAACAAACGAGGCATATAAATTGCTAGCCCTTTACCTAGGCAGAACTAGTCTGGTACAGAGTCATATAATGAATTGTAGGAAAGATGCATTTATTCCATTGTGCTTGAATGTAGCAATTAAACTTCCTTGAAACACTGTCTAATTATCACCTCTTACTTTCAGAGAGCATAAGCAAACATTTAAAAAAAAAAGTTATTTTAGAGACTCAGTTTTCTAAAAGAGAATACAAGATGTCCACCATTCCTCTTCTTCGTATGATCACAGCTAACCTACATTTCTTCACCTCCTTTATAGTTATGGGTGTCTACTTGGCTGTTTTTTCTAGCCAATAAAATTTGAAAGAAAGCAATGTGCACTGTTTTCAGGTCTGTCCCAAAGAAATATATAATGTGTGATTCTCCATGCTTTTTCGACCTTTAGGGAAATAGAATGGAATTGAACAAAGTGACCCTGAAGACTATACCTAGAAAATGGCAGGACAGTACGGTGGAAGGAACGTGGGTCATTGATTCACTAGGAGAAGCACCTTATTGGACTGCATGGCAAGATGTTTGAACCAACGTACACATTTTGATCTGTTTGTTATAGCAGCTATTAGTACCTTATGTAACTACCTCATATTCATTCACATCTTAAAATTCCAACTAATTGGGGCTTTGCAAAATGCAGTCAACTTTAAGCTATAGAAACACACTGTTATTAACTGTGCATCAAATAGTATTCTAGGAGGCATTCTTCTTATGAATTTATTGTGGTTTCTCTAACTGCAGCTCTTTTCAGAATAGTTATGATGAAGGATAAAGAGTATTTTATTTCCAGATAAATCTTAAGAAAATATAGCAAATGGGAATGCAAGCTGGTGCAGCCACTCTGGAAAACAGTATGGAGGTTCCTCAAAAAACTAAAATAGAACTACCCTACAACCCAGCAATTGCACTACTAGGCATTTATCCACGGGATACAGGTGTGCTGTTTCGAAGGGACACATGCGCCCCCATGTTTATAGCAGCACTATCAACAATAACAAAAGTATGGAAAGAGCCCAAATGTCCATCGATGGATGAATGGATAAAGAAGATATGGTGTGTGTGTATATATATATATATATATATATATATATATATACGTATATATGTATATATATATATATATATGTATATATATATATACAATGTGTGTGTGTATATATATATATACACACACACACAATGGAGTATTAGTCGGCAATCAAAAAGAATGAAATCTTGCCATTTGCAATTATGTGGATGGAACTGGAGGGTATTATGATAAGTGAAATTAGTCAGAGAAAGACAAAAATCATATGACTTCACTCATATGAGATGAACATAAGGGAAGGGAAACAATATAAAAACAAGGAGGGGGACAAAACAGAAGAGACTCATAAATATGGAGAACAAACTGAGGGTTACTGGAGGGGTTATGGGAGTGGGGGATGGGCTAAATGGGTAAGGGGCACTAAGGAATCTACTCCTGAAATCATTGTTGCACTATATGCTAACTAATTTGGATGTAAATTTTAAAAAAAGAAAAAATAAAAAAAAAAAAAGAAAAGAAAATATAGCAAGAGTGCTACCCATGGAAGAGACAGAAGAATCACGTACCTCCATGATTTGGGCAATATGGTACCAGAATTTTAAAATTTACAAAAACAAAAATGACACCTCAATTTGATATTCCAAAAAATTTTGATTTAGATGTCCATGAAGTTATATTTATGAAGGTAAAATGGCTAAACATTTGAAAAATAAGCATGTCAATTTTATCAACATCTGTAGGAGAATCTGATGACACTAGGGTCCTAATATTTCCCCAGAATTATTTAGTAATGACTGACAAATAAAAATTGCATATATTTAAGGTACACAGCAGATTATGTTACATATACACATTGTAAACTCATTGCCACAATCAAGCTAATTAACATATGTTTCACCTAACATAATTACCGTGTGTGTGTGTGTGTGTGTGTGTGTGTGTGTGTTAAAAACACTTAATGTCTACTCTCTTAGCAAATTTCAAGTATACAGTATACCACTACTAACTATAGTCACCATGCTGTACATTAGGTTTCCAGACTTATTCATCTTATAACTGAGACTCTGTATCCTTTGGCCAGCATCTCCCCATTTCCCTCATCTCTCCGCCCCTGATAACCACCATTCTATTCCTGTTACTATGAATAATTTTTTTTAGATTCCACGTATAAGTGAGATCATGTACTCATTCGTCTTTCTGTGCATGGTTTATTTCACTTAGCATAACGTCCTCCAGGTTCGTGCATACTGTTGCAAATGGCAGAATTTCCTTCTTTTTTAAGGTTGAAGAGTATTCAAAACTAATTTTTTGAAAGGATAAGTGAATGTTCATTTTGCAGTTTAGAATTGAAGAGAGTAAAAAAATAAAGTGCCATTGGGGAAGAGGGATATATCAAGATGCATTTGCATTGATACTAAAAAGAATAAAAGAGAACTTGCACTTACTCATCTTTTTGTTCTCTAGTTAAGGACATGTCTAAACATAGCAAATAAAATGAAATGCAGAACAGCTCATATGGTTCGTTCAGTTTTTCATTACAGATAATTACTTTCTATCCATTTATCATTATCTCACTGACTCAGACCAAAAGATTGCTATTTGCTTCTTTCCATTTTGTCACTGCAATTATTTGGCCATTTGAAGCAAAATGATAAGTAGTCTCTTCCTCAGTAGTTGAAAGTGTACACGTAGTAAATTTTATTGATAATACTCTCTACTTTAAGTCAGTAAATACGTGTTGAATAACTCAAGAGCACCAATCTCTTCATTTTTGTCAAAGTTGACACCTACTTCCCACAACTAGACATTTTAAACAGATTTAGCTGCTAATCAAAAAATAAACAGCAATTTTGGGGCACCTGGGTGGCTCAGTCGGTAAGCATCTGACTTCGGCTCAGGTCATGATCTCATGGTTTGTGAGTTCAAGCCCCACGTCCAGCTCTGTGCTGACAGCTCGGAGCCTGGAGCCTGCTTCAGATTCTGTGTCTCCCTCTCTCTCTGCCCCTCCCCCGCTTGTGCTCTGTCTCTCTCTGCCTCTCAAAATTGAATAAATGTGAAAAAAAATTTTAAATAAAAAATAAACAGCAATTTTAATACAAGAAAAGATAATGATATATACATTTATATATACATGTATGTGCTGTGTGTGTGTATATGCATAGAATTAACCTAGCCCATTATCAAAGATTATATAATCCTTAGCTTGCTTGCTGAACTAAATATTATATATAGCTTTTACATGCCTATTGTCAGCTTTTAAAAAGACTTCCAACGTCCTACTTCTGGGGACTAAACCTCTCAGCCAAACCACCACATTATCACACCATGAAATAAAGCAACTTCAAGGGTTTCACTCATTTGTTTTAGGTTAAGTAACAACTGAAAGGAAGCACACTTAGCTCAGACAGCTATGCATGTGATGAAGAAAATGTCACTTTTTTTACACACTGCCCTTGTCACTGTTTCTCAATATGGTTCTGCCTGTGCATACACAATGTGGAAATAAACTCTCCCACCTTCAGGCTGTCTGAATGAATGCAGTTCATGAATCTGTGTTCATTTTTAAAGACAGGCATTGTTTCAGCCCTCTCCTATCAATGCACCATAATGCTGCCTTAAGTTTACAAGGTAGCTTGAATGCAAGAAGTTTCTGCTGCTGTCCAAAGCACTATAAGCTTGCAAACTATTGGCAGGTTAACAATCATTGCAAAGAACACTGTTGCAAAGCACAGAGCCTTTTTGTTTTATTAGGAATTCCTAATTAACTCAATATCTCACTGAGTTCTTTTTGGATATTCTCTCTTAACCATTCTACACACACACACACACACACACACACACACAAACACGTGCAATTTGGAAGCTGCCAGAAATTGTAGGTAGGATTTGGAGGACTGCACAAACTAATGCTGGACTGAAGTTAATGGGCCTCGTCACCCACTAGCCTTGGACAGTGATGTTCCAAGTCATTAGCATGTCTTCTGTTTTTGGCAAGCTCCCCCTGGTAGGACTGGGCTTCCAAACAGTCAGAGCCAGAATTTGTAGCAGCAGCACTTTCTGCCTTCCACATGAATGACTAGAGCTCTCAAAGCTAGCAGATTGGTGACCGCTTCTAACACTAGACCCTTTAGACAGAAGAAAGGGCTGCCATTAGGTACTGTGAATTGATTACATATTCTTTATTCTTTCACAAGTCCTACTTATTAAGGGCTCTTAAAATATCTGGCACTGATTTAGGCATTTTGCGATGGCCCTTAC
Source organism: Panthera uncia (assembly GCF_023721935.1). NCBI lineage: Eukaryota > Metazoa > Chordata > Mammalia > Carnivora > Felidae > Panthera > Panthera uncia. The sequence goes on along the minus strand of NW_026057580.1, from coordinate 79,684,444 downwards.
ATCTGAGTCTTAAGTAGAAACTCAAAGAGCTATTCAGTTCCTTGTTACAGCCAACCCCCCTGACAGCAAGCTGCGCCTTGACTACATTATGTACTTTTCAGCAGATGGAGTTTGGGGATTCCTGTGAAATTGTGAAACAAAAGCACTGAGACACAGGAGAACAGAGCTGGGAGGGAATAACAGATAGATATATCCAAAGAACAACAAACAACACAGGTAGGGTTAGGATAAGTTAAAAAAAAATGACAAGAGATTCTGGATTCATAAGAGTTTGATTTTTTCATTACTAAAGAGTTTTAAGAATGCTAGTATTTTAGAAAAATAGAGCAACAATGACAAAAAATATTAAAAAGGACATTGCTTCACTGTAAATTCAAGCAGTCTAAGCTGTGCCAGGTATCTCCAAACATTTCATGTTTTAATTGGCTTCCCAGGGCTACAAGTCCACTTAATCGTGTATTGATTTTCTAAGATGCTTCCTGTTACTATGACTACCCCAATCAATGAACTTCTTATAAGTAGCGAGATAATTTTCTTTCTTGTTTCTTTCCAATGAAGTCTGAATAATTTATTTCCACAAAAATATCTGATGTTGCTTCTCATCTATCAAGGAGCTACATTATATTGGTAAAATTGTTTGATGCCTCTCATTTGTTTATTTGTTTATTTATTTATTTAATATTTATTTATTTTTGAAAGAGAGAGAGAGAGAGACCGCACACATGCGAGCAAGGATGGGGCAGAGAGAGAGGGGGACAGAGGATCCAAAGCAAGCTCTGTGCTGACAGCAGAGAGCCCTATGAGGGGCTCAGACTCACAAGCTGTGAAATAATGACCTGAGTCAAAGTCAGACACTAAACTGACCGAGCCACCCAGGTGCCTCTGATGCCTTTCATTTAAAGAAAAAATTAACAACTCAGGCAACAACAGATGTTGGCAAGGATGTGGAGAAAGAGGAACCCTTTTGCACTGGGAATGCAAACTGATACAGTCACTCTGGAAAACAGTATGGAGGTTCCTCAAAAAATTAAAAATAGAACTATCCTATGACCCAGCAATTGCACTACTGGGTATTTATCCAAAAGATACAAAAATGCTGACTCGAAGGAGCACATGCTCCCCAATGTTTATAGCAGCACTATCAACAATAGCCAAATTATGGAAAAAGCCCAAATATCCCTAGACTGACAAATGCATAAAGAAGATCTGCTATATATACACAATGGAATATTACTTGGTGATCAAAAAGAATTAAATGTTGACATTGGCAACAACGTGGATGGAACTGGAGGGTATTATGCTAAGTGAAATAAGTCAATCAGAGAAATACAAATACCGTATGATTTCACTCATATGTGGAACTTAAGAAACAAAACAGATGAACGTAGGGGAAGGGAAGCTAAAATAAGATAAAAACAGAGAGGGAGACAAACCATGAGAGACTCTTAAATACAGAGAACAAACTGAGGGTTGTTGGCAGAGTCTTGGGTGGGGGATGGGCTAAATGGGTGATGGACATTAAGGAGGGTACTTGCTGGGATGAGCACTGGGTGTTACATGTAAGTGATGAATCACTAAATTCTACTCCTGAAATCATTATTACACTATATGTTAACTAACTTGGATTTAAATAAAATTTTTAAATTTTTAAAAAATTTAAAAAATATTTACAGATTCTGCACAGAGAAAGCATACAGAATTATCTTGGACCATGATCATGAGTGGTTTATCAATCTGTGGTTGTGTTGATAAAAGTTCTTTTTGGCTATGAGAAAAGTGCCCTTCACGTGGGCCTTCATCACAGGGACTGAGGGGCTGACAATCACTCAAAGTGGATGCTCACTGGGAAAGAAGAAAGTGGTTCTGCCACTAGGAGTCAAAGAAAGTGCAAGGCCACGGGCCAGCCATTTGCGACTTTGTTAGTTAGAATTGTACTCTCTACCCCCAAAAACAAATTGTATATTGTGAGGATTTTGGCATGGGGGAGGGAAGTCACTCTAATCTGAGCCTACCCACTTTTTCTGAAGCACAGCCCTAGAAACAATAAAACAAGATTCAGGAAACACATTGGTCTTTGGAGTCAGACAACCTGGACTCAACCCTTCATGTCAGGTGAGAAAAATTGGTTAAGTCTCTTAAACTTCTTGAAGTTTCATTTCCTGTCCTATAAAATGATATCAACATAGTTACCACCACGGTAGTATGGAAGCTCTCTAAAATTTTTTTTTATGTTTATTTTATTTTTGAGAGAGACAGACAGGGCACAAGAAGGGGCGAGGGGGAGAGGGAGACACAGAATTTGAAGCAGGCTCCAGGCTCTAAGCCGTCAGTGCAGAGCCTGACATGGGGCTCGAACTCACCAACCATGAGATCATGACCTGAGCTGAAGTTGGTGCTCAACTGACTCAGCCACCCTGAATCTTGTTTTATTGTTTCTCTACTTGAGACATCTTTCCAAAGCAGAAGAGTGACCAGGTCACTTTCCTGTCCCAAACCTCCCCAAGTCTGGAGAAACACAGGCCAAACCACATAGGGTGCCATCCGCCACCCCACTGAAACAGTTCTCAGCCAGTCTTTCTTTGCTCATCTCTGATCATTTGCCTCAATTCACTTCTTGGTCTAGTTTCCTCAAAACAGATTTGTCATGTACTTTTGACCCCTTACAGCTGTGTGTTTGTTCAAAACACCTCCCCAAAGTTTTCCTGTCTGACAGGTTCTTCCTGTCCTCATCCACTTAGTAAACTCTTGTTCATCCATCCAGGCCAAGGATATCCACATATTTGCTATCTTTCCCACCGTGCCTGGAGTTTCTCCCCCAAAAAATAAAGATTAATTTTCACCAGGTGAAACAATTTCGTTTTTCATTTGGTTTCCAACATAAACAAATATTTTATTTGGCGTCTAACGTGAAAATATCTAGATGTTACTTAACCACACAGTGAAGTGATAAAAAAAAAAAAATGCAACCTGTGTATTGAAAACCTGAACACTAAAAGCAAAATGTGATGTTATTCAGATTCCCAAAGTCAATCAACTTTAAGTCTTCACAGTCTAAGTAGTCACTGAATTGTAAGAAAAACAGCACACTTGCAGAAAAATATGCCGCCTGACAAATGAGCTTATCCACACCAATTACTTTGAGCATTGCTATCATCTCCTAAGCAAAAGATGTATCATTTCTAATTTAATACTCTAAAATTGGTATAAGTGAATGGACTGAGATTCAAACAAGGTGCGTCATTTGCCCAAGTATTTAATATGTAGCATTGTTGTCATCCAAACCCGGGTCTATCTGCCTCTAAAGACCATTCTATTTCCACCCCTCTGCATTATCTTTCTATTGACCTTGCACTTTGATCAAAGGTGGATCTTAAAAGCAATGGTCTATGTGTCTTTTTCCCAGGTGTCAGGTGCTATGTCTAGCCAGATCATTCAAAATCCTCTTTGCTTGAGAAAAGGGGGGGTTGGTGTGTGAATTTAGAAAGGTTATACAATCATTTGAAAAGGAAAAGAGATGGGGCCTCTTCAAAACACAATTACATCATCCTATTAATAACACACATAATTAAAGTAAGTGTTCTTCCTGGCACTAGACCCATTGGTAGCCTTTCTTATTTTTGGTTCAAGTACCTTGAATATTTATTGTGTTCGCCTAAATAAAAGTAACATATTATAGCAAGATTATAGCATGGTATAAATTCTCACTGAGTTGTTACAAAATATCCTATCTCTTCATTTCCCTGACTAGGTTCATTGGAAGGGGTTTACTATTGTGGTAGTGGTGGTGGTCTTGATGAGGGTAGTAGTTGTGTTTAGCAACCTGACATTGTGTATATACCTTACTTCAAACTTTTTTTGGACTTACATTAATCTCAAAAAAAAAACAGTTTAAATTGATGCTTAGAGTGAAACATGTATCAATACGCAATAATATGTCATACATAATATATGCAAAGTAAAACAGAGTCATGATTACGAAAGCCGTAAAAAAATGTTACTTCAGTAGAAGACTATGAAATGCCCCATGCCCCAATGAATGGAACGTTTTTAGCACATCTTATATTCTTATTCAGAATTACTATTGTTTTTAGATCTAGATATAGAAGTAGTCATAGATACAGACAGAGACAGAGATACAGAGCATTTAAAAATCAATCTGAACTTGAGAAACATCTAGTTTAAAGATTAGTAACATGTCAAATTTATTCCCAGAAAGAGTTCCTTTAGATGGCTTCCCAGTTGGCAATTAGAGGAAATCAACTCTCTTACTCAGTCTGGGTCCTGGGAGAAAGGTAAGGGGACTGAAACATTTATGGGAAATAGAAACAAGGCGGGTCCCTACGTGCAGCCAGCACAAGGGATCCTTCCCTCTCCAACACAAACACAAAGATTTAAATTGACGGTAGCTCCTGTTGTGCTGACACCTAGCACTTAAAGAAATTCTGATAGTAGCCATGCTTATAGGGAAGTTCCCAAACATGTCCAAGTTGTCAGTTTTCTCTCCTGGAATGGCTTACAATGTTACTGTTAAATGACTCCAAAAACCATGTAAGTTGGTAAATAGCAAGATACTGAGTCTATCCTGAGATGCTTTTTTTATTTTCAATTTCTTACAAATAATATGAGTTCTCCGGTCCTTCATGTAGCTGAAGGCCTGCCTATCCCTAGTGCAGAAAGAAGACGACGGCAGGTAGGGGCACCTGGGTGGCTCAGTCAGTTGAGTGTCAAACTTCGGCTCAGGTCATGATCTCACAGTTTGTGAGTTTAAGCCCCACATCGGGCTCGCTGTTGTCAGCACAGAGCCTACTTCAAATCCTCCGTCTTCCTCTCTCTCTTTCCCTCCCTTGCTTGTGCTCTCTCAAAAATAAATAAAACATTTTTAAAAAGCTAAAAAAAAAGAAGATGGCAGGTTAAAAAAATTATAAAAGGCTAGATTACCATTATGTGTTAAGTAGCATGGTTGTAGAAGCCAATTTTCTTTACAAAGTGACACTTTATTTATTTTTTTTAAATGTTTATTTTTGAGGGAGAGCAAGTGGAAGAGAGAGAGAGAGAAAGAGAGAGAGAGAGAATCTCAAGCAGGCTCCTCAATTCAGTGCAGAGCCCAACGTGGGACTTGAACTCACCAACCGTGAGATCATGACCTGAGCTGAAATCAAGAGTTGGATGCTTATCGGACTGGTTCACCCAAGCACCCCACAAAGCGAAGGACACTTTACACACTGCTGACAACAGGGTAGAATCAGGAGTGATTCTACATGATATACACATTTCCAAACATGCTTATCCTATGTCCTCTCCCAACACCTATTATCTATCTCTATGGAGTTTTAAAAAAGGTGTTGTTGAAGAAAAGGCAGCAGCAAGTCTGACTCACCAAGAGCAAGTCAGGAAACCTGCATCAGGAAAAACCTATATAGAGAAAAAGGATCAGTGTGTCTCATTCACTTCAGAGGCAACATCCAAACTGTGAATTCAATTTGGTTATGATGTCCTGCTGCCTGGAGAAGAGGACCATTTTTATTGAGTCATCAGCCATCAGTTTAGGTGCCTACAGACACAGTCAGAAATTCCTATGGAGCAGAGGTCTGCATGATTTTGGCTCTTCAACATAAAAAAATAAAGTCTGACCTTCCAGCCTAATGAATGACAAAGATATAATTAGTTATTTTAAAACGAGTGGTATTTTCAGTGGTAAAAGTTACAAAAATTGACTGTTGACTTGCAAACCTCTAAAATGCATGTTGAATACACGGAAAGTAAACAGTAAATAATATCACTGAAGAGTTACTTCTCAAATCTTTTTTAGGAATTTAAAATTTATCCCATAAATATCGTATACAAAGTACCATAAAGCAAACTACAGAGAGCAGAAGGACATCCTAAAAGTTAAAAAGAAATTATCACTAGTAGGTTTATGACATGTCACTAATTAATAATTGATTTTCCATTTTATAATTCCTAACCAGGTAAGTGTCATTCCCTGGAAGAAGCACCATTCCTATATAAATTCTATGTGATAGGCTTTCCACCAAAAATAGCAACAACAACAACAGCAGTAGCAGCAGCAGCAGCAAAAAAATCCCCAATTAAGTCTAGAGAAGTAATTCAAAACAGTTATTCCAAATCTTAGATATCAAAATACATACTGACCGATTGCCTTTCTAACAGCTTTATTGACAACACGAAGATATTAATAATCATATCCTCAATTCATCAGGTTAAATTGAGTAGTAAAGCAAATAGTTACCTAATTAATTAATACACACAGAAAAAGAAAGAGAAACAAAACAAGAAAGCTAAATAGCTAATAATTAAAATCGAAAACGTGCTCTTTGTTCTGCTTCTCAAGATAAAAATCTCCAATTGGCACCCACATTTATGTTTAGATGTAGTAAGATTTGCACTCAGTATTACAAACTCCCATCTACGAAAAGGCCACATCTTTCAACTTTCCTTCTATAATCCTTTGTCCAGTTATGGTTTTAGTGCTTGTGCTTAAAAACTATTTTTAAAAAAATGTTTTTATTATTCTTTTTTAAATTTTTTTATTTTTAATTTTTTTTTAAGTTTATTCATTTTTGAGAGAGACAGAGACAGAGTGTGAGCAGGGGAGGGGTGGAGAGAGATGGAGACACAGAATCCAAAGGAGACTCCAGGCTCTGAGCTGTCAGCACAGACCTTGACGCAGGGCTCGAACTCACTAACTGCAAGATCATGACCTGAGCTGAAGTCGGACACTCAACCAACTGAGCCACCCAGGCTCCCCCTTTTATTATTCTGTAAGACATTTCGTCATTCTAACACATCAGATGAGAGAAATCAAACGTGAAAGACTGAGAAACTGGGTAATTTATAAATCTTTACCTGAAGGCCTTCAATAGCCAGTCGCAGCATGCTTGGTGTAAGTTTGGAGGCTTGCTTGAAGGTGAAGTTACTCCAGTCTATGATCAAAACAAATCCATTCACTTGAAGCTCAGGATCTTCAATCATAGCTTCTAAAGAAAGTAAGATGGCACGCAAAATATCCACCAGTGTGTACCTATCAGCAATAGAAATGTACTGCATTAAATTTGACAACCACTTTCACCAAAACTATAGATAGTGTTTACCACACTGTAAATTTCCCTTAAGATACCTCAGGAGTCTTAAGATTATTTTATTTAAAAATCTTCTCCTAAGAGGACATTTATTTACTGCACTCAGGGGACATATTAGAATTTAACATGTATTCTACCAACCAAACTAAAATGCTTTTGAAAACATACACTGTTTCATATTTTACAACCATTTCTTTACTTCCAGGCCTTCCTATGATTTTCTAAAATCTCATTTCGACTATCCTGAAAACTAGGCATGGTAGTTTTTTAAGCAGCTCAGGAACACTCTCAGTAATTCTAACACTTTGTACCTTCATATTTCCAAAATTTAAAAAAAATGAGATTTGAAGAAATTTCACCAATAAACAAGAACACTAGGGTTAAATAACACTAGGGTCTAAAACTGTCAACAGATTTTAATTACTTGTACTGAGTTTATGTCATAAAGCTGCAAGAAAAGAAAGGTGATTGAGTCTTGATCTTTTTCAGCCTTGCACTTAGCACAGTGCCTGGCACATTGGAAGAACCCAATGAATGCTCTTTATGTTGCTGTAAAATGGGAGTAGACTAGAGCACAAGAACACTAATTGTGGAGTAAGACACAGCCTCAGTGAAGGCAGCAGAAAGAAGAGCAAAAAAAAAAAAAAAGGCAAATTTGAGAAGTATTTTAGAGATGAACTTGTTAAAATTTGATACTTGATTAGATGCTGAGACTAAGATTAAAGGAAGAGTAAAAGATGACACACACAAAGATTTTCTAGCCTCAGAGCCTGAGTAAATGGTAAAATCTTTAATCAAAATCAATAATGCAAGAAGAGGATACCTTTGGGGATAGTTGGAAATGTAGAGTTTAGAATAAAACCCATTGTATGAGAAATATGTGGTACACTCAGAAAGATATATCAAGTAAATATCTGAAAAAGTAGATCCTAAACTCAGGAGAAAGCTCAAGGGTGCAAATTCCAGAGTCAAAAACATACAGATCTTAAGTTCAAGTAAGTGAAAGGGTAATGTAATCAGAGCTGAGAAGAAAATGAGATAATTATTCAAGAAGGAAATCCCAGCATTTCAAGAGGAACCACTGAATTTATGAAAATGTTAACAATTTCAATTTTTGAGCAGCCTGCATTTTAAGTTTTCTCCCCTCATATATTCAGGTGGACATGTCTAGGAAAAGCTAGAGAAATAAATCTTGACCTCAGGAAACAAGTGAGATGAAGAGGATTGCTGGATTAGGTGAGTGGAAGTAATGGGCTCACCAGGAAGACAGTATGAGACAGTGAGTACATATGAGGGAGTAGTTCTATTTTTACTTCTAAAAACATTTGGAGGCAAATGGAGAAAGCATAGTAATTCAGAAGGAACTTCAGGTGATTTTTCACTTGCTTTGGGTATCATTTCCTCATCTGTAAAATCAGTTGTTTGGAATAGAATCCCTTTGGGATCCCAACATTAATCAAGCATGGTGTCAGAAGACTTCAAGATGGAATTCCTTCCCTGTCCCTCATTAGCTGTGTGGTCCAGGACATGTCATTGATCTGTAATTCTGAGCCTCAGTTCCCTAATATGAAAAATGGAAGTACCTATTATTATCTTACTATATCTCACTGGCAATGGTGGGGTGGGGGGTGGGGGGAGGAGAGGAAAGTCAAAGACATGATGCAGGTGAAAGCACTTCCATAGCGCTAGGTGTACAGAAAGTGCTCAGTAAATGTTGGTTGGAATACATACAGAGCATGCTTTTTATTGTAATGGTAACCATAGACATAGTGTACTAGGCAGGATATAATCAGAACTGAAGGCTGTTTATACTTAAAAATTATTGATGATCTTTAGATAACTTATTCTTATAAAAGGCGAGGATCAAAAAATTATTTTTAAATCTTTGGAAAGTATACAGGCTTTTTATATGCCTAAGGATATAACATCTCAAAATACTTCCTGAATACATAAGACAATAAAACTTTGTGTAGAGCTCTGTTACCTATTTGTCTTTAAATCTATGAAATATGTATGGCTGAATACCTTTATTTGTCACGCCATGGCTGGCCTATCTCCTTTATAAATATAATAGCCTAACTTAGTGTTATGACAAAAAGTCTATAGACCTACACAGACTGGAAAGATGAAGGAAAAAGGTTATATTTCTGGTTTAGGCTTAGAGCCCCATTTAAAATATATGTTCATTTTAATTCCTGAAATTCATCATAATATCATGCTAAAGTATTTTTAATTAGAAAAGCCCAATTTAGAATCTATCTCCGTTATGATCATCCTTATGTTACCTATAGAAATACCAAATAGCATTAATACCAAAATAGCATTAAGTAACACTTGAATCTGAAATCAGCTTTGGAAGGATGATGTACTATTTGCAGTGAGAATAAACCATAGCACCAGTGAAGGCAGAATTCAAGAGGCATTTTGTTTCAAATAACACACTTTGAGTATGGTTTTCCAAAACTGAGGCCAAGTCAAGAGAAAAATTTACACATATATTGTTATTCCAAAGGAAATAAAACAAGGCAAATCCTATTATCAGCAATGAAGAAAAGCATGTTTGCAAAGTTTTCAAGAGTAAATTTCATCAAGTTTTTAAATTTAATATCTTGCTTCAAAAAGAGAATCAAATGATCTTTATCTAAATCATTATATGTCTAAATCAAAGAAAAGAAACATTAAAACATCTTAGCTAACTGTATTCAAAGGGCAGGTCAAAACCACTCTTGACACGCCAGTCCTCTGTTGTCAAACATGTCACATTACTACCATTAACAGCTCAGCAGGCTATTCATAAGCAGAATCTTATTACATGAAATCTTGCCAAAGTCTGTAAAATATCTTCCAAAGAAATGAGGGATTTTATATCTTCAGGAATCCTACCTTCATCCTTCTCTTTGAAATTATGTTTAGCTGTTGTACTCTACAAATCTGAGGTCACTGCAATAAATATGTTCATGTGTGAGGTTTACATCCCAACAACAGGAGCTCCACCATTTTTCTTCTTCCCTCGTATGTTGGAAGAAAGCCATAAATAACAAACTAGCACATTAATGCAGCTCTTGACTCTGGATTGTGCTTTCCAAAACAGCATTAAGTAAATCCTGAATCTGAAATCAACTTGGAGAGGATGATGCATAGCATGTAGTAAGAAGAAATAATAACACCAGAAAGGGATTTTACAACTGGGACACCAAGCTATACAGACCATGGCTCTTGAAAGACAGCAGAGCTGCTAGAATATGTAAAAACTGTATGGAGAAGACTGACACCTATATCTCCTATTTACTACCTGTACAATCAAGACCAAGGAAGCGTGTTCTCCTGCCTCAGACCACGCAAGGATTTGGGGGGCTGACTGGCCTGTGCTCTCCTGGGGCATCCTCTACAACTTACAATCGGTGCAAAGAGCAAACTAAATCACAAACAAGTCATTACCTTCCTACTTCCCAATCTTTTCTTCCAGCCTGACAAGGAAAAACTGGCATCTTGGCATCACACTGAACAGCACAACAGCAAGCAATTTCCCTTTGTCACTAAATCAATCAGCCATTATTAAATTCTTCATTAAGGCTGCCCCTCCCCTCAGTTTTCATTAAGCCATGTTTCTAATGTCTGAAGCACTTCCTATTAGAAAGGTGCTAAGGGGAAAGACAAAGGCGAAGAATTGCCTGTATTAACGCCTCAGGGTATCATCAGTACTAAAGTTGATGAACCTATCTAGGTGTTTTATATTACTCAGTGGCAATAATAACACCTCTATCTGTGTAATCATTTAAGAGTTCCAAGGCGATTTCAAATGCATTATCTTAATCTCAAAACAAGCCCAGAGTCTCTGTGCTGGCTTTGTTCCTATTATTTTGGAGATGAGGACACAGGGTCTCAGGGAATTTGAACAGTTTGCCCACAATCACCATGGGAGTAAAGCGGGGAGCCTAGATGAGAAGCCGGGTCCTTCTGAATCCTCAGTTCTCTCCACACCCCATGGTGCCTCGTACCTAGAACGCAGTCTAATGAATAGCTGATCTGCTTTTTCAGGTCTCAGCAGTATGTATGTCAGAAGACAGATCAAGAAGTCAATACCAACGTGGCACCATGCCAGGTTCCAGGGCATGTTCCAACCTGGCCCCAGCAGCAGGCTTTGGTGAAGGAAAGGCAAGAAGACATTCATAAGAGTCTGAATAGAAAGAGGAGAAGTCTACAAACCCTGGAGAAAATATGAACTCTGAAATATTCATCTGTCTGGCTTGTGTCACTGAGTGCAGAAGATTAGCTGTCTGAGCCTTGCTTTAGTTTTACTGCTGTGGGAGTGTAGGTGAGTGAGAACAAGTGAATCACTGAAAATGAAACATCTACAGGAATAATGTCTTTCTTTGGGGGAAAAAAGTTTTAAAAAATGTGCACCTACTGCCACCAAAATAAAATAAAGTAAAACAAAACAAAATAGAATTGTAATGGAAAAAATGCAAATGTCAGAAAGGCAACTCTTCAGGGTAGAATACTCTAAGCAAATGTCTGCTAAGTCTTTGTCTTCAGAAGATTATTCTAGCAATTTAACTTTCTCATTGTCTATTCTGACGTTCAATCAAGATTTTGTAAATGACAGATGGAATTTTTCCGCTAGGTTTATGTTTGTCCTTAGACTTACGTTGATAGCTGTCTACACACACAAAAAAAGTTTGACCAATTCACCTACTAGTTGTATGATCATGGGTGAAATATTTCACCGCCCAGTGCCTCAGTTTCCTAATCTGCAAAATGTGGATGTTAATAACACTGGCCTTGTAGGATTGTGATAAAGATTTACTACGTTAATGTTTGCAAAGGACTTAGAAGAGTGCCTGGCACATCACACATGCTATAAAAGTGTTTTAAATCAATGAATAAATAAAGTAATTAATTAAAGCATTAAAATGAGACAATAAAAGGTTGAATTCAGTTAACAGAGAAGGCGATGTTCTCTCGGCACAACACTGTGTAGTCCACAGCTGCCCCTTTGCCCTGAACTTCGAGCGCAGGCAAATGGTACTCTCATTAAGCACTTACAATCTTTCTAGTAGTTATTTAATGTTTCATGTTTTTTCCTCCCAGAGGTCATATATCTCTTGACGGCACAAAGAATATGTCATATGTCTTTATTTGCCCTGTCACCTACTAAATTTCTTTTATATAACAAATGCTCAACTCAGGTGTATTTCAGCATTTATTTATTTATTTATTTATTTATTTATTTAAAATATTTATTTTAGAGAGAGAGGGAGAGGCAGAGCATGAGCAAGGGAGTGGCAGAGAGAGAGGGCGACAGGGGATCTAAATCTTGACACAGGGCTCAAACTCACGAACAGTGAGATCAGGACCTGAGTCAAAGTCAGACGCTCAACCACCTGAGGCACTTTTTGTTTTTAATGATTTGAATGGAGTACTGTTTGTTCAGTTATTTGATGTTATAAGGACCTGACGTACAGGGACATCCTTTCCCTCATGTCAGTAGTACTGTTTATTATGTTAGTAAAATATATGTACTTGCCCTCAGTCATGTAAAAGAGCTCAACCTTTCTAAGAATGGAAGAAATGTATTCATTGACTAAGGATAACAGTAATTTACTAACTATTGGCTTATGTTTTAAAATATCTTTAAACATTTCTTTAGAGGTATCCTGTCAGTGCAGTGTAGTAAACGTCAAATCCTTTGCTTCTCTTCAACTTTGTTTAAAGTTGTATATCTAAAATATGAAAATAGCCCAGTTCAAGTCAGACCCAATCAACATCCTACTTTAAGGTTGGCACTCTTGGTCTTTGCTGTTATTTCAAGATTATTTCACTAATTACTGTATAATTGCCCCAGTTTCTAGAGACCGTCCTATTTTTTTCCAGAGATTCATTCCAATATTCCACTAACATTTCGCAGGACAATTTTTTTTTTCTTTCCCATTTTCCATGGTATGAACCAAGGGCATAGTCTGGAATAAGATGCAGTTTCCAGAATCTTTGTTAAAAGAGCCTCCTTATAAGGAAGCAATACAGAGAGGTTCTGCTGGAACAGAAGTGCCATGGAATCCACACATGCTTTTCCAGTTTTGACTGAATCTCAAAACCCACCCATAACATAGCACAATGATGTCTCCAGGGTTTGAAAGGTAAGGATTCCTGACCTTGACACGATATATAACACCGTAAAACAAAACGTTGAAACACAAATAAATATAAACTTTAATAAACTGAGTCTTCAAAAATCAGGCCTCAAGATGAAGCCTATTTTCTTTTGTTTGTTTTTTTTGTTTTGTTTTCAAGATCACTGAGTGTGAGTGTTTCTCCCTAATTATCTAGTTAATTGTGCTTGACTGTTCCTAGCAATTTTTACTTCATTTTGTTTTATTTCATAGCACACTTCCAGAGAAGAATAAAACTTCATGGTGGGATTAAAACAAATCTGTATAATCTATGTCTATCTTAAAATTTTAATCTATTATCAACTTAACTGTCTTTCAGTTTGGAGACTGACCACATTATTTTAATAAATGTGAGCAGAATCATAATTCAATCTGAACTTGCAAACATTATCATTGTCTTTTTTGTGAAAAAGCCACACAATAGGAACAAACAAACTACAATGATATGTTTTTTAGGCAAATTCCAGGATAAGTTAGAGAATCATAGCATAATGTTTGACCCGCTAGTCTTCTATCCCTTCCAGAGCTTCAATACTGTAAGTGATAATCAATGTTTATCATGACAAGCCAAACATAATGCAAGACGGTCAGTGCTTCTGAATTGCCACTATATTAGGAGTCGTTTATTTTAGCTGTATGTAATTGTTTTCTAAAGGTTATTAACCAGCTTCCAGATAAATGCTTGTTTGCTGTACAAAAGTGTAGAGGACTACCCTGAATTCTAATGAGGTAAAATGCTACTTGCATGCTGACAGCCTACGGGCCAACTATCAGAATGGGTGTCATCAGGACGTTTCAGGTGACATAATTTCCTCACGAGTGTTTGCAAGAACTACGGTCCAGTGAATTTCAACTTCTCAGATACCTGCTCTCATGCTCTAGGGTCTAAACTGTGATCTACTTTCATTCCAAACGTCCTTTTCTTAAAGTAGTATGATCCCTTCTAGCTTCAGTGTTACATTATCCTCATGTTCTGTTGTTGCAATCAAATGGACAGTTTGAAGGTATCTGTAGAGTCCTAATCAGGGCACTATCATCCAGGAAAGAAATACAGCACATGATATGTGGAAGATTATTGCATCCTAGTGATGTGGTGTAACGATTCAATTGTTTGTAATTTTGTGGAATTTACTTTTGTTTTCAGAAATTATGTTAGACAAACTGAAAGAAATGATATGAAATTGTATGAATCTTTACCAAGGTAGAGCCTACTCAATAAATGTAATAAGTAATCTGAGCCTATTCTATCCTTTTGAGAAAAACCACAAATCACATTGAAAGTCATTTTGACATTTCAGTATTTTAAATATTTTTTAGATATATTAGAATGTGATAATGCTGTGAATATTATTATTTTACCTTAGTCTTCCTGAAGATTCCATGTCTCTTATAAAAGCTTTGGAAATGGTCCAATTCTTTGCAATAACCTGAAACTGACCTGCACTACATTGCAGTGGAAAGAGCCACTATTTTATTTATAGTCACAGCTCACACACATTTACTTTTGCTAGTCTCCCGAGGAGCACAGAAAACTGTCCTACAAATTTAACATAGGAGAAAGTATATATAAGATAACTTCCTACTTAGAATTCTTTCTTTTTAATGCGTAACTCACTTCAACTCAATATAGATTTGCATTAACTCTAGGTCACATGCTATTGTAAATATAATAACATAAGACTTCATCTTTGTTGTTATACAGATCAGTTATTTCAGAGATCTTTACAAATTTTTTCAAAATTCATTAAAAAAAAAAAATCTTGCTTTTCCCTTGGGAGGTTGGAAATAACCTTATTTCCAAATAAAGGAGACACTTTCTTCTACCTCTTTTCTGGAATTTCCCTGTGTAATCTTGGACATTCCCACCTATTGTTTCTTTAAAACAATGCTATTTTATTTTCTTTAAAACAATGCTACTTTTCAAAAAAGTTGTTGAAAGCCAGGCAATTCACTGAACAACACAAGGAAGGTGGTCCAAATCATGATCAGATGTGCAGTCTTCTCAAGAGACCCAGGTTGTTTGGTCTGGAAGGATGAGAGCAGGATCTGACTCCCAGAACAGGGAAGGCATGGGAACGAAGAGAATTTGGCAGGTAGCATGTTCACCTAACAGAACAGCAGTAAGGTAAACATCAAGGGAAGGTGACACAGACTTCTGTAGAAGTCGAGTCAGTTAAAAATTGAGGCTGTGCAGTGTGGGAAGGAAAAGGATTCAGACCAAAGGTAGGAGAAGGGCTGGTGAGACCCTGATACTGCCAGAAAGGTATTGCCAGAAACTGTCCTGCAGGCTCCAGGGCAGTTCTTAGACACATATCTCAATGATAAAAGTTTACAGAGAATGTTAAGACGATAGAACTGATGATCCACTAGTCCTTGTTATTGGATACATGTAGATCTGAGATAGGGGGCAGGTAGGAAGAAGGAGGGAATGATTTTTTTAAGAATATAGGAGGAATTTTAGACAAGCTCAAAATAACTTGTGTACCTTCTGTTCTTGACATTCTATAACTTCTTGATTATACCTGTTTATTTCCAACCATAGAAACAGAATTTACAAATTTTAGCCTAAGGATCCTGATAGAGTATTTTTATAAGAAATAGCTTCTCATTTTTAATTTCACACATATGAGATTTTAATGTTTAAATTATAAAAATAATTTTATATACCAATTAATAAATCATCACCCATTATGGATTTCCAAGGAGATAGATTCTGATTACTAGTAACCTATCCTTTCTATGAAAGAATGAGATAGAGAACTAAAACATATTCTTTAAATCTGGAATATTAACTTCCCATATAGAGGAGAACTCTTTCATCTTAATTAGATTTATGTCAGTGTGAATATTAGTTCACTTATAAAGATAAGTGAATAAAGGTCTGATGTATATGCAAGTTTCACTGAATGCAATCTGCCTCTCTAATATCTTTAACAGAGAGATTTTGAGATATATTTAAATATAAAATTTCCTCAGCTCCCATTTTACTGTAGCTCACAATAAACAAAATGCCACTCTGATATATGGATTAGGTTCTTTCTTGAGGAAATTTTTCAATTTTGATATACACAATAATTGATTTGCATAACCCTACAATGTCCATCTCAGACGGGAAACAAAAATTTCTTAAAGATAAATTGTGGCCAAATAGTGGCTTTTCTTGGTCCTTTAAACTTTGCCACCTCATAAAAAGTACAGTGAGATCTTTATAAATAACCAAAATAAGAAACAGAACTCTATTCCCCCTCAATAGCTAACTCTAAGTTTCTTAGCTTTATGATTCTTCAGGTAGTAATTTGTCTTTATATTTATCTAAAAGAAATCAGAGTAGTTCTCAACTTAGAATTACAGGGAATAGGTGACTATATAAAGAGTAAAAAAAAAAAAAAACCTGTTAGGGGCATCTGGGTGGTTCAGTTGGTTAAGGGTGGCTCACTCAGTTAAGCATCTGACTTGGCCCCAGGTCATGATCTCATGATTTGTGAGTCTGAGCTCTGTATCTGGCTCTCTGCTGTCAGCACAGAGCCCACTTTGGATCCTCTGTCTCCCTCTCTCTCTGCCTCTCCCCTGCTCGCTCTCTCTCTCTCTCTCTCTGTCTCTCTCAAAAATAAATAGAAATATTTTTTAAAAACTTAAAAAAAGTAAAACCCTGTTTAAAATATTAGCTCACATTCTAAGGTTTCAATAATCCAAGAAGCCTATCTAGAAAGCTGTAAGATCAATAAACTTTCTCAGTAACTGTAAAAGTCTTTTACAATTGTTCCTGAGATGTTTTCAACTAACCAGATGCATCAAAAGTCACCATTCACAGAACTAAAAATACACCAATGTTATAACAACCAGCTTCTTATGATTCATAGTTCTGCTAACATTTTTAAGTCCCATGAAATATATTTAGCTTTGAACTTAATTGAAACTACCTTACACAAGAGTCTTTCATAATTTTTTATATCTTTCAGTCTGAGAAAATAATTTTGACTGAGCAAGTGGAAGAGTCCCTCTCTGCATCTTGCTATTATAATGTAGATGAAATAAAAATATTATTTCCCCTCCGTTAAAAAGCAATAGAGCTCAAAAGTCTACCAACTGACATATCTGAACATTTTCCACTCCCTTACAAAAGATGAGAAATCACATCAGACAGGAAACACATTCTTTAGATTAGTGGCAGGTGTAGAACACACACACCAGTCAGCCTTTATTTTCAGTGTCAGCAGGCATGCTCAGCGAGAGGGCACAACTCTTCCTTTTCATTGAGGTGACACACATCGTATTATTCCTTCATCTACACATCACCAAGCAGAAAAGTTTCCAAGCCACAAAACTACTTGATCTTGCTTGAACACCACGCTATTCTTTAAAAATAAAACTTCAGTGCTAAGAAGAGGGATGATGGTGATGGTGATGGTGATGAGGAGGATGATGGTGATGGTGATGACAGTGATGATGATGATGAATTTAGTTTAAGAATTTCTTTAGGAACAAGGAGGAAAAGTGGTCTCCACTCTCAGACTCATTTTTCCATAGAACAGTAAACTTATTCAAGAGGTGAAAAATATAGCAGCTGTATTTAGAAGGCGAATGATTCAGATTGCAGCACAATAACACAGTTCTGGAAAACACTGAAAGCTGCAGTAGAAACTAGGTGCTCACGAAGCAAGAGTTTCAAAGGTAAAAAGAAAAGCCTTTCTTCCACTGCCCAGGATGGCCACCAAAACCTCATTTTGTAGTTTCAGTTTCTTTTCCCCTCCCCATGAGCCAAATAAACAAAAACACCAAGGCTGTAAAACTATGACATGACTCAGGGTAAAATCCGGAAAATGGGGGAGTAAAAGAATCCCTAGTACAAGTTTGAATTTAGGATTTACCTGCTCTGATCCCAGTTGGCTGCAAAAAGGACTAGAATCTTCCTGCCATAGTGGTCCAGATTGGCCAGGCCCCCAGGGAAGCCATCTTTCAGTGCCTGCTTGATTCCAGGGTCAGTGGCCTTGAAGCTTTTGAACATGTCCAGGTTCTGCTGCCGGTACTCAAAGTACTGGGCCAGAAGGCGGAAAGCTTCAAAGTGATGAAACTTCCTGGCCCGCAAGAAGCGTAAGATGAAGGCATCATCTGTGCGCAGAAAGCCAATGTCCGGCCTGGTGATGACCATATCCCTCACCTCCTGGATGTCCTGGTGCAATGTGTCTGGGTTCTCGTTCAGCTCCAGGCGAGCTTTCTCCAGGGTCTCAGGAGAGAGACCAGCTTGTAAATGAGTCATCGTCCCGCTTGTTCCTGAACCTTCCCTTCCTCCTGCTGACTGTCCCACAACAGACCTGGCCCTTGCCACCACCACACTCTGGCCTCCAGACCTCCCTGCTGCCTGCTTCCTCTTCTGTACAGGAAATTGTTTGTCTTGGCGTCCAGACCAGTACCCTGTTGCTCCTGCCTCTCGGCAGCTCTTTTGTGGGAGTACGAACTTCTTTTCCCACCGCCTAAAAACAACACCTCACTTTGGTTCCCTCTTCCCTTTCCTTTAAGGAGCTGTGGACCTCTGGCGGGCCCGACACTCCTTGTCCTTCCTCAACCCTAACAAAACACCCCTAAGCCCACCCAGCACGGTTGGCACTGATCTTGATGCTGTCCTCTTCTCTTCCAAGATGCAACAAAAACAACCCCCACGCACATCTCAGCCCCAGCTCTGTGATGCTTCTGCGGTCCCTACTGAAGGATGCGCCTGCCAGGGATAACGATGGGAATTCTGATTAATAATAAGGTGGCTCTTCAGCGCTGAGCTCCAGGGCGGGGAGAGAGCGTCTTTGCCAGAAAGAAAAAGAGAGAAGGGGGGGGGGGGGGGGAAATTATTTTTCCTTATGCTTATTTAAAGATGTTATTCTTAAAAGGCATTTGTGGGATTTTGTTTAAAATGATTATGTTCCAATTAGGCGGAGACTCTGCAGATAGCGCACCTTCCCTCCTCCCTTCCTAGATACACCGTGATCTCAGAAGGCACCAGAAGGGTTTCGGTGGCGTTGGCACCAGCGTGGGCTACCCACCCCCCAGCCCCACCCGCAACTTCTGCCTTCCTCTAACCCTTTATTTCGACGGAATTATCCCGGGGGTGGAGGGGGGGAGGTGGAGGGAGGAGGGGGATCTTTCCCAGAACACACATTTCAAATGCGAGGTTGGGGGCGGGGGACGGGGGGAGAGAAGGCAGAGAAGAGGAGTGGAGGATAAAATTAAAACGTCTCTACCTTTTCTACAAAACCCCAAAGCAAGAGAGAAGAGCGGCGGGCTCCTACCAGCAAACCCGGAGGCGGGGACGCTAAGCAATGCGGCACTCCCTGGCATCCATCAGCCCCGGCTTCGGCGGCGGCGGCGGCGGCGGCGGCGGCGGCGACAGCAGCATCAACTCCTCTCCGCGGGATGGAGCGAGCAGCGAAGAGGGGCGGCAGCTGGGACCCGGGCCGGAGACGCACTGGGGAGCAGCCGCGACCACATCGTCAGCCAGCAGCCCGCTGCCTCTCCCAGCGGGAGGGTGGGGGTGCGGAGCTAGGGCCACCGGCGTCCCAGGTCCTCGCCCGGCCCGGCCATTCGCGTCCCTGGGAGAGGAGAACGGAGGGAGCGGGGTTCGAACGCCTGGATGGACAAGGCCACGCCGGCTGCCGCCGCCTTTGTGCGCCGGAGCCGCGGGGCGGTGGGCGCGGCGGGGCGGCAGCTGCGGGGCGCGGGCCTCTCCACGGGGGCCCCGGGCGGCGGGAGTCAGGCGCGCCCCTCCGGGCTCTTGCTGCCGCTGCTGCTGCCGCTGCTGCTGCTGCTGCTGCTGCTGCGGCCCCGGCTGCCGCTGCTAAAAGAGGACTCGGCTCAGCCCAACTCCTCTCTAATTATCCCAGCACAGATCTGGCTGCGACGTAAGCGCTCACTCAGCTCGCGCACGCACCCCGCTCCTCTCACCCTGACTCCGCTGGGGAGGACTGCGATTTCCGCCGCATGCAAATATCCTGAGCCCCAAGTTTAGCCTTCCCCTTGTCCCCACTCCTCGGCAGGCTACTCGAGCGGGCATCACCTGGCCAGGCGGGCCATCGACGCCTCGCGGCCTCCCCACGCCCCTCTCTCACCCTTTGTGTGCAAGACCCCGGAGCGGCCGGCGAGTAGCTGTTGTAGATGGCAATGCACACGAACACACATTTTCTAAGTCCCTTAGGAGATCATTTCGATGTGGGAAGTACACAGAAATATTTTGTACTTTTTGCATTTGTTGTTGACAGATATGTTTAATTTAGAAAAGGAGACCAGAGTGGTCCCAAAGCTTTGTGTTGATGATTACACCTCTGGAGGAACTTACATGAATAGTATTTCAACGATGAATTCTGGCTGCTGACTTACTATTGAACAGAATGGAAATGAGCACCGGGGCAAAAAACAAAAACAGTCCCAGAGGAAGGAAAAATAGACACTTCTCATCTCGTAATAAAGCATATATTTCTGGAGACACATGCAATCATTCTTTTTAGTGTTACACACCTGTATACTGGAATTATCATTAAATGAACAGTCTTTCAGCCTCAGATGACTGTCTAAGGGTTTGAGGAAAAGGATTGTTTTCTCTTTTCAAAGCACAGCATGTTTTACTGCGCATGTCCCTAAGAGCAACTTTTGGTTTACAAACTAGAATAGGGTCCTAAATTCAAGTCAACTCAATGCAACAATTATTTCCTGAGCTCCACTGTGTGGGACGTTCTTGTAGATTCTATGGATTGGCGGTCTTGCGGACAAGTAAACATTGTCATCCTTGATGACTATTAGAACCCTCAGATTACAGGCACACACTTCTTATTGTTCTTTAGCAATGATGTTTACCAAAAGAAAAAGGAGAAGGATGACAGACCTCTGGCATTTTATTCATTAATTTAATGCAAAGTTTAGTAAGAACCAGAATAAAAGAATACATTACATACACACACACAGTCATTACCCCCAAGGAATTTACACTTTAAATGGGAAGGCAGAAAATTACACACACACTCACACACACTATATTTTTTAATATAATATATATATTTATTTATTTAATGTCCTTCTAGGACTTTATGTAATTATGACTCTTCAAAGGCATTCTGAATATAATGTGAACTATCAACATAATTTAATTCACAGTTCAAAAGATTTCGAAAAGTTTCTTTTTGGCCAATATTCTAGAACTTGAAGAAAATTTGTCTCCTGTGGATTCTATAAAGAGATTTTCTGAAGAGGTTTCACCAATATTGAGAGACAGTTCTTCATGGCTCTCTTGTGTTTCTGAATGTCATAGGAGCAGGGCACAAACTGCCCTTTTTCTCCTATCTTTTCAAGGCTGTGTATACAGTGTTAGTACACAGACTTGGAAGAGATTGGAAGCTAGAGATAGTACCTCCATCTGAATGAAAGGTTTGCTTAGAGTTTGGGAAGATAGAGGTAGTATCTCCCTTCTTAGCACAGGGCAGGCAGGTTTATTTTGGTCCCCTGTTCTCAAAGCTACTGTCCTGTAACACCACCTACTATGTGGGCCAATAACATCCGACCCTCTTCTCTTAGGCTTGTGAGAATCAGGGCTTAGAAAACAAGCCTAAAATATGTTGGTGCTTAGACTACTTGCTGTTCCTGAGTAATAAAGTTGTTTATGTCTAACTCAGAGGTTTTGCAACTTCCACAGCACACATGAAACTCTGGCCAGCTAACCTGTTAGCATGCAAGTAGGCTTAAATCTTAGAACCTAAAGGTACTTAAAAACCAATTACTTAATTTTGCTCTCTGAGATGGAAACAGTAGACCATATTTTTAGAAAGGAATTATAAGATAAAATTTACTTTGTTACTCCAAAGTATGGTGTGACCTATATTTAGTGATTATATTTTTATTATTTATAAATGATAGGCTTCTTCAAATAGGTTCATTTTACTATATCAATATATGGTGTAAATTGCCTCTATCATGCAGTAGGTTTGTTGGAATAGGTCAGACAGGTATATATAAAAATTTTCTTCATTATATTTACAAACTATTAAGTCCTCACTCTGATAATTTTACTATTATTCTCCCTCTACTCTTACATTTGAAATCAGTTCTGAAACCAAAATAAATATGCAAAGTAACCTAAGAATTAAACAAGGTGTTTATCCAGATGACTTCAGAGTGTTTGATTCTTATTCAATATTAATTTACCTTGCCAAATTAATGCAAAGTAATGTAAGAACTAGAATAGAAGAATAAATTAACTAAAGGATTAATTAAAGTATTATTGGAAAAATAATTAAATTAAGGACTTCTGGTGTTTTCAAGCAACCTTAAACCACAATTTGGTTTGCTATTATATTTAAAGTGGACATAGTAAGTAATTTACATTTTAAAATACTTTATCCCATTTGCTGTTAAATAAAATACACATACAGAAAGGGGCACAAAACAAGATGCACAGCTCAGTGGTATATTACAAAGCACGGACTTGTGTAAATGCCCACCCCAGTTAAGGAATAGAGCATTGTCAGTACCCACATAGCCCTTCTCTCCTCACCTCCTAACTACTTGCCTTGCCTTCCAACAAAGGAAGCTACACCATCTTCATTTTGAAGGTCATCACCTCCTTGTTTTTCTTTAAAATTGTATAAACTAGGTGGCTGTGCACTACAATTTAGTTTTTCCTGTTTTTTTTTTTTTAACTTAAATGAATGCAATCATTCATTTTAACTTTGTGATTGGCTGTTTTCATTCAGTGTTACGTCTGTGAAAGAGGGCTCTTTTCTCCATGGTGTTGCATGTAGTTAGTTCATATTTGGTGATGGTGCATGGAATTCCATTTTATAAACAATATTCTTGTCTATTCTACTGTTGGTGGAGATTTGAGTTGTTTTTCTATTTTGGGGTATTATGAATCATGACGTATAAACATTCTAATATATGTCTGTTGGTGCACATGGGTTTATGTTGGAATGAAACTGCTGGGTCATGTGGGATGAGTATCTTCAAATTTACTAAATGACACCAAACTCTTTTCCAAATGGTTGTGCTATTTCACCCTCCCCCCAGAAGTATATGAGATTTCTCACTGTGCTACATTCTCACATATCTTATTATTATCCATCATTTTAACTTATCCCATCTGATTTTGAACAGGCATGTTTGCATGGTAGTTTGAGTATAATTTCCATGATTTTTAATGAGGTTGAGCAAATTTTCATGTTTTTTGGCCATTTGTATAAACTTTGTGTGTGAAGTGTCATTGCACTTTTAATATGGTCTCTGATTAGTATAATTTTAAATTTTAAAATAGTTCAATTTTTCTTCAATGAATAGTATTTGGGGGGTTTTGTTTAAGAATATCTCAAGGTCACTCACATATTCTCTGATAGTACCCTTTAGAAGTTTTATTATTTTTGCCTTTCATTTTAACCTACAATCTCCCTGAGACTGATTTTAGTGCATGGTGTGAGAAAGGGATAGAGTATTGTTTTGTTTTTTTTTTTAATATGAATATCCAGTTGACTCAGCACCATTTATTGAGACTGTTTATTGAAAAGACATCTTTTTCCTATTGAACAGAAGAGCTACCATTGTCACAAAATAATTGTGCATATATGCATAGACTGAATTCAATACAAATTTTAAATTTCACAAGGCATCATTGTTTTATAAACCAGCGTTCCTCAATGGTTTGCAAAATGTGAGCTTCAGACCAGCAGCATTGGCATTACCTGGGACCTTATGAGACATGTAAATGCCCACCTCTGACATCTTGAATCAAAATCTTGGGATGGGATCTCACAGTGTTGTCTGGCCAGCCTTTAAAGTGACTCTAAATTACATTAATATTTGAGAGTCATTGCTCTAGATTTACATACATGTGTATCCTTTTCCATGTTCTTTATTCCTTCTACACAAGGAGTTTCCAGAAATTCTGAGTTTCCTGAAAGAATTGTTCTTCTTTTACCAGACGCACACCCTTTAATATGTCCCTCAGTACAGATCTGAGGGTTATAAATGACTTGTTTCATCTGCTTGAAAGTCACTATCTTACTTTCCTTCTTGAATATTTTTGCTAGGTATGAGATTCTGGATTTGCAGCTATTTTCCTTCAGCACATTAAATATTTTAATTCATTTTTTTCTGGCCTATAGTATTTCTGTTGTAAAGTTAGATCTCTTTTCATTTCTCTTTTGAAAGTGATTTTTTTCTAGCTGAATTTATTTTTTCTTCCTGTCTTTCATAATCAGCAGTGTCCTGTACTCTTTTTATTACTTTGCTGTTTCACCACTTTTTATTCTTCTATTCCTTTATACATTTTTTTAAAAATCCTTCTTGAGTTTTATCAAGCTTCTTGATGCTATCGTGATGTCTTTCATGTGTTTTGGAATGATTTAAGTCATACTATCTCCATATGTTGCCTCTATTCCATTTTCTTTCTCCTCTGTTTCTGGAATTCTGATTATACAGATATATATCCTCACTGTTTCCTCCATGTCTCCTTAATGTATCTTCTGCATTTTCCTTCAATTTTCTCGGCATCTTTCCTTTTGGATATTTTCTGTCTGAACTAGTTTCAATTTATTAAATAATTTTTCAAATCTCATTAGCCTGCTAGTCTGCCTCATAACTGTCTCTTTATTCAATCCTTAATTTTAGTTCCAGGATTGCTGCTTAATGCAAAGAGAGATACACATATGTCAATTATGTAGGAATTGTCAAGCTCAGTTTTTATCTCTATAAGCATAATAAACATAGTTATTTTAAATTCTTTGATAACTCCACTATCTGGGTTCTTGGTGGATCTGCTCTATTATTAATTATTGTTTCCATTGTTTCTGCTGGTTTTCATTTGTTATTGTATTATCTATCCCCTTGAGTTTCCACCTATTTTAAAAATTGTATCTGTTCTTACTTCCCTCTGATCCTGTTTTTGTCTCTCTAATATCTTTAGGCAGGGTTTCCTTTTGTTGATTGTCACTTCTAGATGTTCTCACTCAGCACTCTGATCAATCTCCAAAATGCCCAAACTGAATCTTTTTTCTTAAGAAACTATCAGATAATTTAAACCAGTTTCTGAATTTTCTTATTACTGATATACTTTTTTAGATGTTGAAGACCATAATTTTATATCTACATCTATAATGTATAATTAAGAGATATATGAAGACGTTTTACCTGCACAAACAATGCCTGCATAAGTAAATCACTCCTAGGAGCTCATATGTTCATGAAAAGAACAAAATTTTACTTAAACATTAGAACACATTTCTAAATTTTTCCCTTAGTATTTATTTCCCAAGTGTTTTTTTATTTCATCATCTGTGAGTCTCATTTGCAGACAAGTGACAGCTGAACTCTAAAATATAAGAAAACATTTGTATGTTTCAAATTTTAACTAAATTAAAATTTTAAGTTGGGAACTTTTATTTAATTTTTATTTTGATATAATTTCATATTAATATGCAGTTTTATGGACTAATACAAAGAGATTTCACTCACCCTTAACTCAGTTTATCCCAATGGTAACACATCACAATCACAATATTGATATTGATAATCAAGAGACAGACATTTCAATCACCACAAGGATCCCTCTTGTTACCTTTTTATAGCCACACCCACTTTTATAAGCTCTACTTAACTCTTAGACCCCAAACTCCAGTGCCCCAATATATCTAAATACACCAAAATTTTAGAATCTTCTTCCTTCCACAATTAGAGGATTCATAACCAGTAGTCTCTCTAACATAGGAGAGCATTAGAGAACTTTGAAATAATACCTTGACAATCCATTGTCACTTGTACACAGTCTCCATTATGGTAGTTAATAGGCAAAATTCTTTTTTCCAGAGGTTTATTTTAATTTTTTTACTTCTTTTTGTCATATCTATGTAGTACTACAGATAAGTTAAAAATTAAAACAAAGGTATTGCCTTTAAAAACATCACATTGACTGGTGTTGCAGACGGAGTTGACAAATTCTCATTTCATCTTAGTGTTGTGTTACCAATGATATCACACCTTTACAGAAACTAGTAATAGGAAATTGATCCACCTATTCCCCTCATGATACAAATGCTTCCCAGAAACCCTATTAGATGCAGTGGAGGCGATTGTATTGCTCTTCTTCCTTTCAGAGGAGTAAATGTGATCGAGGAGATGATTATATTAAGTCTTATTAGTCTGATAAGTTTTATTTAAAACCATAATAAATAATATATATGACAATTTTAATACTATTTCATATTACAGATCTATATTAATTAAGTTTTGCAATTTTGTTTTATTTTATTTTGCCAAGGTTCTCCCTACTTTTAATAAAGGCTTTTCTAAATGGATACACCTTGCCCAGGTACATTGCCCAGGTAGTTCCAAGTGTCAACAGTTTCCATATAGTTGTACAGGTGAAACTAGATTAAAATAATCACTAAGGACCACCTCGAGGAAAAACACTCCATTAAAGATTGAGAGGTGTGTGTGCACATGTTTGTATGTATGTGTATAGGTAAAAGAACCGGTGAAGTTCTGGATGGATGTATATAAGCCTCAGCTATTTTTAAGACAGCGTGCAATCATGTGTCACTCCCTGGGCAGCAGTTTGGGATCAACAATGCTAACCTCCCTAAAATGTGTTTCCCTATTTACAATACTAAAGAGTCTGTCAGGGTGAAGGTCCTTCGACAGATAAACACGGTAAAAACTACTATTTTGCTGGATTTCCCAGAGTTGTCATTTCTTAAATGAATGCACTTGTATTCAGACTTGCCGATGTAGTGCACATGCCAGTGAGTAAATGTCACCCTGTTGGTGATGCCGTGTCAGTAGATAAGAACAAATTCAGTTCTGCCTCATTGCTCTTGTTTTGAGGCATATAATTTCGGTTGTAACATATTTTCAGACCAACTGCTCAAACTTAAATCTCTTTCATTTTCTCAGGAATGATTTTGTCCTTCAAAATATTGACATTCCTGTTATTGTATCATATCTACTAATAATCATGGGATAGGACCTGAGTTTCTTTTAATGGAATATAATTAGCTAAACTTCACAAGAGTTAGAAGTAAATTTTCTACAACAAGCACATAGCAACGATAGGTGTTTGCCCTTCCTTACAGTCCCAATGCTAAGTACACATTAAACACTCAAAGGCCACCAGTGAAAACAAGTGGAAGAAAAGTAAAATTTGTAAAGTTAAAAAAAAATCCCTATGTGTTTCATCTGTATGTTTTTTTAAGTGGAAATAGTCCTCAAAATATACAAGTAACATATTTTAGATTCTTGAAAGAAATTGTCTTTGACATTTGATTCAATGTGTAATAAATTGGTTTTCTATGATTTTTTTTTTTTGTAGTTCACTTAAATCATCTTTTGAAAGCGTTTCCCTTAGATTTCCAGTGGTTCACTTCCTCTCAAGCTGCAGTTACAGACATTCACGTGTCTTTCCCAAAGTATTTATCTTCTGGCTTACTAAAGAGGATTATATTATAGAAGAAAGCCTTGAAAATGTCTAGCCGAGTATGTGTTAATGGATTATTAAGATGAAATTCTTAGTGATACGAAGAATGATTTAGGAAGTCATGGATTAATCCTCCCATGAAGTTTGAAAAAAAATGTTGTTTAAAGATGCAAATGCAGTTTCAATCCTTTACTAATTCATTTGTTCTTTCACCAAATATTTATTGAGAACCAATTATGATGTGCTCCCTGTGTTAGGCAACTCTGCTTCATTTTCAGCTCACCACCGTAGGATATACTATAGATAAATTATCTGAACTATTAGAGGTTTATTTTGCCAAAGCCTCATCTTCAGAGTTGCTAAGGTGATGTTTTCTAGTTTAAGATAGGCATAGTTCCGTAAATTTAAACAGAATCCTTCAGGATAATGACCACTACTGGTGATAGTATAGCTTTTCACATTGATGCTATGACCAAAACGTTCCCCTTTTAGCATCTTACACACTGATTGGCTGTCTGGTATTCTGGCTTTGCTTAGTCTGGTTGCTCTCCTTGTTGGCTAGAACACTGCCTTTTATCTGATACCAGGCACCAGTCATCAATAGACACTTTCTCCAGAAGATGACTGTGAACTCTCTGCCTTCCAAATGTTCTCCCACCAGTCGAAGGACTGCAGGCTGTTCCTTGACTACGTGAACATGAGGCCAGGTCCCAGAGCCTCCTGCTTCCAGAATCATGGTCAAGAGCACATCCCTCCTCCAAAACTGTGTGAGAAAGAGATAGGCCCCTCCAAAAAAGCACCAGGGGCCCAGCAACATCTCAGAGAGTAGATTTTTTGGCTCCATCTTTCTTCCCTTATCTAGCCAACATTGTTCCTCAATCTACCAAAATTGCAACTCAAGGGAGAATATAACTTGAACAGCCCAGAATAGGTCGTAATGTGGCAGTCAGCTCAAACTGTTAACCGTCCATTTTCACAGTACTTGATTATAAAAGTTTAGAGACAGGTTTATGATAAAAGTTTCCCATACCTCAGCAACTCTGCAGTATACGCCTGGGTACTATGAAAAGTAACTATGGAAAAAGATTTGAACAACGTTCACAATGAGGTAAAACATAATAAGACAATATCATAATAAGAAAAAAAACTGTGAGTAGTAATTTATACAGCTAGGGTTTCCAAATTGTATATTTCCAGAACACTAATCACTGAAAATCATATCCTACTTCTATCTTCTGATCTTATAATCCTTTGGAAGTTACAAAACAAGACTCTAAAGACAGTTGCAAGTTTTCTAGGGTCCAAGTTACAAGGGAATACCAGAAGAGTTTGATGAATATCCACTCTAGAGCAGAAAAAATAAAATATTGATGTCATGATTTCAAAATTAATCAAAGAGTAAGTAACTTTATAAGGTTATGAGAATTCCTAAAATATAAAACAACTGAGGAAAAATAAAATTTGCAGCTCGACTCTTCAAAATGCCCCTTGCTTCATGCGCATGGATTTACTCATGACTCCCGATAAGCATACTTTCTCCAAAGGCTACCCGTTACTTCTGCTCACAGCCTTGGAGTGGAGCTCCAGCCAGATGGGGGCAGGCTTCCCAGCAGAGGGAGCCACAAACTTGCTAGAGCTTGACCAACATCCTGGGGCCAAAGGGGCAATGGTCACCTGGGGTCTGGGCTGTGTAATGCCATCTAAAAGTAGGGTTGCCTGTTTTAGGGGGGAAAAAGGTTCTTAGATAAATTTAAATTTCAGATCAACAACAAATAAATCTTTTTTTAGCATAAATATGTCCCATGAAATACTTGAGGCATACTTACACAAATTTTTTAAATTAAATTCAAATCTAACTGAATATACTGTATTTTATCTGGCAGCCCTATTTGAAAAGTCTGTTGCCTACAGAGGGAATGAAAGAAACTTTAAGAGTAAATACAGGACCTATTTTACCAACATGAGAAATTTAATGGAAACAGGAAAGAAATAGGGGAAGAAGATGGAAAGCAAGACCAGCCTCATGGTGATGGCTCTGCACCCATTGGTAAGGTAAGCAAATGCCTGGATGAGGTTGGGGTGATGGGGAGTATGAGCAGTAGATTGGAGAAGCAGTGGATATAGGAAGTCAACAAGGTGCCCACAACCTGGAAAGCTGCTCATTTGATTTATCTGGTCCATCTTACTTGTCTGCCTGGACTCTTAGCGGGAGGGTAGACTCCAAAACATGCCTCTGTCTCCTGCAAAGAGAACTGGGAGCTGGAGAGTATGAAGTTCAGAGAAACTCAGTGAACGAGTGAAATGTGTCTTTGAGTGTAATCTCAGCCTTTGAAATGTGCTGTGGCTTAAAGGACCTGGAATCATCAGGCATGACTGTGTCTGCTTGTCTCCACAAGGAGATCCTTGGACTTCCTGAAGAAAAGGACCAAGTCATATTGATACTGACTTCTCAATACCTGATGCGAGCCAGTCTCAAAGGAGCTTGCTGTGGATGTTTATGCTGATTTGATATTTTGTGATTATGAGACTAAAAATTGTTTTTCTCCAAAGAAAAGAAATAGGCCTTTCAGAGCATCAAAAACTATATATTTATTTCAAAAATGATCAAGAAATCAAAATATAACTCAGACTTTTAAAGGGGGGAAACAAGTAATCTGGTAAAAATGATTGCAACTCTTTATTAATATAAAATTCAACTATTTCACTTTCTTTGAACATTAAAAACTATTGAAGCTGTCTCTGAGAAAGACAAAACACTCCTGTGTTACAGGAAATAGTTAGCTACACTCTGGCATAATGTGACCAGGATTTAAATTATTGGATGGATGAGGAGTACCATGCAGAGAAGCAATGAGCTTGATTAATTTCTGCTGATGTGCCTCTAGAATAATGTCCCATCTTATCTCCCTTCATGTCACGCCACCAACCAGGTGCCTTGACTGCCATGAGACTCACTTTTATAAACAGCACATCCTTTCCACTAAATGAACAGCATAATGCACAAGGCAGACGGGTGCTTCAGCCTAAGAAGCTTAACCTGGAAAAAAATCATTTTGAGCATAAAATTTTATATTAGACACTTTGACAATAAGGAAACGGCATGCAATTAAGAACATCAGTCAGAGCAAAAGCTCTGGTTTATCTCATAAGTTTTATCTTTTGCTATAATGCCCGGACTGCCTGGTTTACATAAAAATTAACTTAGCTGGTGTGGGTTAAATCACCCTCTAAAGTTCATTTTACCACGTGTATAAAAATATCTTCTGAACTTTTTCAAAATTGAGCATTTCTCACAGTGTCGAATAATCGATCAATATTTTATACTAATGCCTATTAGCCGTCATCGTGCTTCCGTGAAAATGTATTCCTACAAAAAATTTTACCTTCTAAAGAGAAGTCACCAAGTTCATAATACTGGCAGCTGTTCAGGTGAAGACAGAGAGGCAGGGTCAAAGAGGGATACCATAGGGCTTTAAGTAATTTAGTACCATTTTATTTTTTAGTATGTTAGTGGGTATAAGGGTTTCCTCATAGTATTTCCATTTCTATGTCTTCTTGAATGTTTTATACTAAGCTTTCAAGAAAGAAGACATCAGAATTGCTTTAATCATATGCATACTTTGGTGATGCTTATATACAGGTCATGGTATATGAGGCACATTTATTCAGTATGTAGTATTTTGTATAGTATTTAGTATTTTATTTAGAATTTTGTCTTGTTTTTTCACCCATCCTTTCTGATGTTTACATATTCATTCAATTACAAATCAAAGGAAAGCATTCTGATGAACTATAAAAATGGCTTGGATTTTAACAAATGGTATCGCTTATAGAGTTCTTCAACCTCAGAAACCCCTCCAACTACCACCCTATCTTTTTCCTCTCCTCTCCTTTAAAAGGTTTGAAAAAGCTGGTTAAGTCCCCATCTCCTCTGCATCACCTTCTAGTCACCTTCGACCACGCCCTCTGACTTGCTCCATTAAAATGTATTCACCAGGCATTAGTGGTTGTCACTAACAGGTTCTTGCTAAAGATCACTTCATCTCTGCAGCATTTGCACTGCTAATACCCCCGTCTTTCCTAGCACGTTGTCTTTAGGCCTCCGACGTCTGACATGTATTCAGCTTCTCTCTCTTGAGTCCTATTTCCACCATTTATTACCATTTTCCCTGACAATTTTACCCTAAGCCTCTTACAAGCCTCATTTTCTTCACTGTGAAGATTACTCATTGTAGCATTACTTGAACTGTGTTTTGCATCCTTACAATGGAATACGAGGCCGCTATTTTAAAATATAAATCAAATCTGTTGCAATCATCTGGAAAAATTAAGCTGCACAAAGGTAACACAATGCTTTAAAAGAATTATCAATAGCAATATAAATATGCAAAATGTAGGAAAAGTTAGAGGGATTTGCACTAAACTTCACCAAAAGTTTTTTATAAAATGGAATAGATAGTAGAGTTACATCCTAAATTATGTATTTGTATCATTGTAAATTTCGTGAAAGCACACATTACTTTAGCAGCTATAAAATATGAAAGTGAAAAATATGGATATAGTAGACATCATTTTTGTCTGATTAAATGATGTAGCACTTGGCACTATGGTATATGGAAAGCCCACAACACACATTTACTATTATTGTTATCTCACTGCACCTTTGTAACAGTTCATTATGACTTCCTCCAGTCCTAAAATGTTTGTGTTTCTTAAGCTTGCATTTTCAGCTCCTTCCTCTTACTCTATTCATGTGTCCTGCCACTCTTATGTCAAAGACTCACACCTCTCTAGCCAAATTACCCTAAGAAGCTCCGGACCCTCATACTGGCGTCTTGAGCATATTTTTGCTTGTAGATCCTTCAGGTCTAAAGATGCATCATGCAGGGGCCCTGGGTGGCTCAGTCAGTTGAACCTCCAACTCTTGGTTTCAGCTTAGGTCATGATCTCATCATTGTGGGATCTAACCCCATGTCAGGGCTTGCACTGACAGCGTGGAGCCTGTGTGGGATTCTCTCTCTCTCTCTCTCTCTCTCTGCCCCCCCCATATGTGTGTACACGCTTGCGCATGAGTGCACTTGTGTGCACGTGTGTGTGCACGCGCTTTTGCACTTATTCGTGCTCTCCCTCTCAATTTAAAAAAAATTAAAAATACAACATGCATAACACTGAAGTCTTGAATTTAACCTTCTATAAGGACTCTGGCTTTGAGCTCCCTGTTTTAGTGACTAGTACCAAGACATTGCACAAGCTAGAAACCTAAAGATCAGCCACTATTCTGCCATCATCCTTCACAGCTGATCTCTGGTCCAGTCAGGTCTTCCCCTTTTTATCCTTTACAGCCCTAGAGATCATCCCCTTCCGTCCAACTCCATTGCCATTCTCTTGGTCAGGCCCTACACCACATCTGTAACCACCTTCTATTGGTTTCATTGTCCCAGCTTTATACCAATTCACTTATTCAACAAGCATTTACAGAGTCAAGTTTATAGCCAGTGGGGAGAAAAATAAGTAAATCTGTAGTTACAACTTATGTTTTCATCAGTGTCAGCTCTATTACTCTTATTTCATAGAAAACCACATACACATTATTCAGGTTCAATTTTCTTAAGAACACAAGAATCTTAATGCAATCATATGATAGGATGACAATGATATTACAATGATAATACAATTGGCCTTGAAGATATAGAGTAGACAAAAACTGGCTTAAGGATTGGGAGATTTCAGAGAAAGCTTCCTGGAGGAAGTGATACTTGAGTTGAAGCCTAAAGTATGAGCAGGTGCTGTCTGGACAAACAGAAAGATGAAAAATGTCCCAGGTAAGAAGCACCATCTTCAATGTCCCAGAAGCCAATTTTCTTAGCATGAAGCATTCCGTTCTAGTATAGCTGAAATTTGGCATCAAGATGGAAGAAACAGACAGATCCCTGTAAATTCTGTAATAAGATTAGTTATACTCTGTCCTATGGAGGCTGGCAGCCATTGCATGATTGAAAGTAGGAAAGTCACATAGTAAGATGATCACCCTGGCTACAGGGGTGCCAGTTCCAGCCCTTGAATCAGAATGAACTTTGCATCTCCTCTTTAAGACCTTTCAACAGATCTCTATTTCCCTCAGCTTAACGTCCAGGTATTATCTGACCCTGGCTTACTTCTCTAACTCATTTCTCTTGTCATTCACTCAGCGTCAGCAAAATCAATCTCCTAGCACATCCTTGCAAGAGTACTGCACAGTCTTGCTTCTGAGCCTTTTCACACTCTGTTCCACAGTCTGTTCCCCAATCCTGAAATATGCTTCTTGCACCCTTCGTCACTGGTTATTTCTGGTTATTCAGGACTCAACTTGAAATCAACCTCATTATAAGACCTACCCACCTCTGCCCAAGATTGATCTGTGCTCCTATTCTGTACTCATAACTTTGTATGATAACCTCATATCATATCACATATCATGTTCTAGTGCAATTGCCCACATTCTCTTTTTTTAATCTCATTCTCTAGTGTGCATAAGTTCTGAAAAGTTAGAGCTTTGTCTTTTAGGGATGTGATAAATATATGTTGAATTAATGAATAGCATCATTTGGTTTTCTGGTTCAGAGTCAATGCCAAGTTTTTCAAGGAATTCAAAAGCTCAAATAAATATAGCAAATAAAATATAATAACAATGATTTAAAACAGATAAGAAGTAGCTTTATAAATTATATGGTAGAAATTACATTAGTAGGAGTCAAGATACCCGATATTAGTTATGTCTTTCTCACTTGCTGTGCTGCTAAGCTTGATTATTTAAGATCACTTAACCACTTTTTCTCCACTTGTAAAGTAAGAGTGTTCAGTTAAATGATTTCTAACATTTCCTTCAAATTTAAAACCCTTTGTTCAGATAATAACATTAAATGTAAGTAGAATATATGTAAAAGTACTAATGTTTACCAGACTGCTTAACTAACAACATGCTTTATTTACTTCTATTCAGTTGTGTAAAATGGGAGTAATGGAAAAAAAATATTTATCTCTATAAGCCATCATGGTTTGACTAAATATGTTTCACACTCTCCTTAAAAATCAGTTTGTCTCTTGTGATTTTGCTACTGAATGAAAAATCTAATTTTTAAATAAAATTGAAGTGGAATACAGTTTATCTAAACTATAAATGGTGACTTGAAACCTACTTTTAAATCTATTCTCAGTAATTCAATTCTAATCACTATGATTCAACTTTAGATAGAAATTCACTTATCAATTGAATGATCCTTTTCTCTGTGTTTTATTAATATATTTTCATGCATCACCTTCTTTGATTAGAGCAATACAGAAACTGGCATGGAGAATTCAAAGCCTTCGGATTATACTTCTTCAAATGAGTATGATTTAATGTCAGAGCGTTGCCATATGGCTTATAGATGTAAAACTTTCAGTTTTGGATGAACAAGGTAATATCACCTTTGAGAATCTATCCACAAACTGTCAGAGCAAAATTAAAAGCAATTCATCAAAAGAGCATGCTGACTGTCTTAGTAGAATGGACATTGATTATGTACCAATTAAAGCAAACATGACTCACACTGAATGGAAATCAATTGACTCCATCCATATAATAAGCTTGATCCTCCCCCTCACTGTCTAGGAGAAGGGGACTACGAAGGTGGCTGGGGGAAGGAGAGGTGTCTGCATGTTACACAGCGCTGTCCTGAAGTTCAGGTAAGCTGAATATAGTCCCAGAGAATGTGTGGCCAAGTTGAAAACAGACAGGCCAGCATACAGGCTCCACTCCACTTAGCGGCTCGCTGATCTGAAGAGGGAACTGTTCAGGGACCCCTGTGCAGTGCTGGCCCCCAGGGAGAGATCCAGTGCTTCCCCATGGAGGAAGACTGCACTAATGGGAGATCTGGGTGAGGGGCAGAAGAGGCCCCTTTCCCCATTAGAGCCAGTGATGTGCATTCCTCAGGGCAAAAGCATAAAGCGCGTGCTTTCTAAAGCGTTGGGTGTTGGGGCCCCTGGGTGGCTGAGTCCATTAAGCGTCCGACTCAGTCTCAGGTCATGATCTCACAGTTCCTGAGTTCAAGCCCCGTCCCCCTGGATCAGGTTCTGTGCTGACAGCTCAGAGCCTGGAGCCTGCTTCGGTTCTGTGTCCCCCTCTCTCTCTGCCCTTCCCCCACTCTCACTCTGTGTCTCTCTCAAAAATAAATAAACACAAAAAAAAATTTATATAGTGTCAGATGTTGACATATCCCTCACAGCAATGGGAATTTCACGACGCATTCTCCCAGTGCTGCTATCACACAAAGATTCCCAAATGCATTTTTTAAATGGAAAAAAAAAAATCTGTTTCTATATAGTTTGTTACATAGTGCTAGAATGGTGAGAGCAAAAGACTTAAATCTCATCAACTCCATTTATCAGAAGTTGTAAACCTTTTCTGGTTTATACAGACAATTGAGGATTGCAGTGGGAGAAAACAAAAGCAACCACTGTGGTGCCTGAGAAGCTCTCTGAGTAGCGTGAATTCAGTAAACCTTACACAAAATCATGACTACATGATTGACTAAAAAAGCTTACTATAATTCTATGCCCTTTTTCCCACAGAAACTGTTTAATTACATGATGTGATATAGCACATTTAGAAAAAATTGCAGATTATAATCGTCTGTTCTCTTATTTTTATTTTAAAAGGTGTTCTCTAATATCAATTACAAATACAACTCTATTTTCAACCTTCCTTTGAGCTTGTGGATAAAAAGAAGAAAGGAAAAATCTGCATATATTTCTTTAGACTTCACACTTGTTTCATGCAATTTTTTTTAAATGGTCTCTCAGGGCAAGAAAATATATTACCTTATATTTTATTTTTTCAGGCTCTGATTACAATTGCAACCCATTAGTCCAACATTTTGTTTCTTTACCATTCAACTTTTCCTCTGGATTTAATTGCATCTTACTTTGTCCTAACTTATTTGCACCTCCTTCAAGTACATGTTTTATTCTGTCTAGCAGCTGACGCTTTTTTTTTTTTTTTGCATGTTTTTCTCTATGACAGGATTGCAAATTCTTAAAGGGCAGTACCCATGGGTCTTTCATCCCTTACAGCAACAAAAAAATGATACTCTCTGAAGAGAAAAAATACTCAATATTTTTGTGTCTAATTGAAAGGACTTTAACCATTCCAAAATAATCTTTTTTTTTTTTAATCATTTAGGAAAAAAACTAGTTTCTTGTAAACAGTCGATCATGTTCACCATGAACAACCAATGATCTGGAAGAGTCTTTGTGAGAAGATCCATTTAATCACCATGTGAGGCAGCAACACACCGTAAACTGAATGCAAAGATAGGATGCTTTAGTGTAAGCAGCAATGCACGAAACATAGCACTTTTTTCTTGCTATTCCTACATAACAATAAACATCTAAATGAAAAATAGAAATGTCTGTTAATTATATGGTGTTTTATCGACAAAAGACCAAAACATCAAATGGTCTAAAGGTATACTTTATATACACTATATATTCAATTACTATTTCTAAATAGCTACCTGCTTGACGTCAGTTGAAGTGACTCACTTTATACTTTTCATACAACCCTGTACAGACTATATCTTTAATTCATTTTTTACATACTGGTTCTGCCATTTAGCACATTTTTATTTGGTACTTACATACTCAAGCCTTGATAAAATGTGCCTTTGTATTTGAGGTTTATAAAGCCAATTTGCATTCTTTACATGTTGCATCCTTGTAACAATGCAATATTTGGCTCTGTGATAAAAGACATTTTAAAATTCTCACCTTAGAAACAAGAACTGAGGGCCCAGAGGTTAAGGTGCATGACTGAAGCCCTGTTGTCAATACTGAGTTAGGACCAGTAACTCAAGGGAACTAAAAGTTTTCAAAGGCTCCTTTCCACCCTCTAGGACATGACTGAAGCCCCATTGTCAATACTGAGTTAGGACCAGTAACTCAAGGGAACTAAAAGTTTTCAAAGGCTCCTTTCCACCCTCTAGGACATGAGCATCTATAGAGGAATAACTGTGATTGTCACATTCATTTGAATATTTTCTTGCATAATTCTTACCCTTTAGCAAGAGCTCTAAGCGCATGAAATTATTGACAGGTGAAATGACGTGATGTTATGCTAGGAAATGGGGTGCCTGGGGGGCTCACTGGGTTCTTGATTTTGGCTCAGGTCATGATCGCAAAGTCACGATCTCATGGTGATAAGATCCAGCCCAGCTTCAGATTCAGCACTGGGCATACAGTCTGCTTAAGATTTCCCCGTCTTCCTCTCTCTCTGCCCCTCCCCCACATGTGCACATGCTCTCTTTCCTCCCTTTCTCTCTCTCTCTCTCTCTCTCTCTCTCTCTCTCTGTGAAAAAAAATTGCTAAGGAAAAAAATTGAGAGTAGTAGAAAGTTTAAAAGCAATGGAGAAAATGTTGATAATTGTTGAAGCTGGGTTATGGATATTTGGGACTTTGTTATGGTCTTCTCTCTAGTGTTGTGTATGTTTGAAAATTTCCATAATGAAAAGTTAAAGAAAATAAAGAGGATTTTGAAACACCCACTTGGGAGCATAGACGGTAAATTATTCAAGTGAATGGTTCCTTCTGATGCTTACAGGAAAGTAAGTTTGGAGAAAGTCCAAGGTTACAACTCAGAATTTTAGACCTGGATGTTCTGCTTAAATCCATTCCCTTTCAATAAATAAAACTTTGACTTTCCAAAGCATTCACTGACTGCTCAAATTATTCCATGGACTAACCAAACAAATAAACAGTCCAAGGTACAATTAGGCATAAAAAACAAAAATTAAAATTCCTTTTCAGAACAATGGTGAGAATTATACAGAAGCGGGAAATGATAAGAAAACACCATTTGAATATGTTATTTTCAAATTCTATCTTCTATGGCTTGGCAATCTTTAAGTTTAAGACATTTTTTTAAAATTATTTTAGGGAGAGAGAGAGCACAAATGAGAAAGAGAGACAGAGAGAGACAGAGAATCTTAGGCTGTCTCCCCACTCAGCACAGAGCCCAAAATGGGCCTCGATTTCATGACTCTAGGATCATGACCTGAGCCAAAATCAAGAGTCTGTCTCTCAACTGACTGAGCCACCCAGGTAACCCTTAAGTTTAAGCTTCTTTAATGAGACTTGGAGAATATCATTTTAAATAATTCACAAATAAAACCAAGAACATATATAAATTTAACATATTATTAAGAAGAAAAATGAAGGGCATTTGACTGGCTCAGGTCAGCTGTGTTCACAGCTCAGAGCCTGGAGCTTGCTTCAAATTCTGTCTCCCTCTCTCTCTGCCCTTTGCTCACTCATGCGCTCGCTCTCTCTCTCTCTCAAAAATAAATTAACATAAAAAATGTTTAAAGAAGAAAAATTAAATTTGAACTTGAAAATCATGATATTGGACAAGTACTTTGAGATCCTTCTACAGCAACATGAAGAAAGGATGATACAGGAAAATGGCTACGGATTCTTTACTGCTGCACCACAGGGTAGGTGTGACAGCCCTCAGCATGCCACCTATGAAGGAAAAGGAATGTAAAGTAAGAATCCAAAAGTAAAAATGGAGATGTAAAACATCAGGCTTGCTCCCACCCGGAGTGACACAAGAGTAAGACTTGGCCCAAGAGATTAAATGTCCCCTGAGAAAAAGACAATTTTTCCCATTTCTTCTAAAGACACACAGACCTGAACTTTCTGTGGAGTGTAGCTAAACTACCTCAAATGATTTATGGCCACCACTTTGAGCATTTAATTGTAGTCTATGTCTATCAAAGTAGGCAGCAATTAAGAGAGAAAAATAGACATATTAATAGTTTCTAACTGTTTCTGCATTAACTAAGGCCAGTAGAATTCAGTTTTTTTCAGGAAGTCAGGAACATACCAAGCTTGAAAACTGAAGGAGAAGAGAATATAAGTTAGCAACACATCAAGTGAGACCAAACATAAACGGTAAGTAATGCTCCTAGCTCTTTCCTTTACCTTCACATCATAGCCCAAGATGCTGTGAATCAATGTCAATATTTCTGTTGCTTTTGAGCCGCCATAGTGACTTTGCCAATCATTTAAGGAAGGCTAACACTAATGTAGATTTTCTCCTACTAGAACCCTCGTTAGCTTTCTCTCTCATGTTTTAAGGGAATGGACTCTGCAGTTATGCTGCTTGGGCTTGAATTCTTCCACACATCACTTAGCTGGAGCAAGCTGCTTAAACTCTCTGATCTTAATATATGTACAGGTAAAATGGGCATAATTGTATCTACCTCCATAAAATTTTTATGAGGGTTAAATTAGATAACACATGTACAGAGCTTACCAAAGAATTTGACATAAAAGTAGGTACTTAGTAAATGGTAGTTAATAATATACTGCTCAATATAACATATATTCCTTTCTCCTAATTTTTTTTTTTTCTATTTAAGTGAAAACTGTTGGTCACAGGCCAGTACATCCCAATTTCTTTTTTTTTTTTTAATTTTTTTTTCAACGTTTTTTATTTATTTTTGGGACAGAGAGAGACAGAGCATGAACGGAGGAGGGGCAGAGAGAGAGGGAGACACAGAATCGGAAACAGACTCCAGGCTCCGAGCCATCAGCCCAGAGCCTGACGCGGGGCTCGAACTCACGGACCACGAGATCGTGACCTGGCTGAAGTCCGACGCTTAACCGACTGCGCCACCCAGGCGCCCCAGTACATCCCAATTTCTGATGCTAACATATAGTCTTGATTCCCCAGGAATCAAAGATCCTATCTTATTAGAATATAATCAACTTCATTGTTTACTTACCCAGAATCTATCCTAAGTCCCTTTTTTCTTCCTAATAGGACTTAATTGATTTTTATTTGTTTTTATAGTGGTAAAAAAGAAAAGAAGAAAACACAAACATACATGTGAAATCTACCTTCTTAAATGTTTAAGTGTGCAGTATAGTATTGCTAACTATATCCACATTGTTGTACAACAAATCTCTAAAACATTTTCATCCCATTGAAATGCAACTCCCCATTTCCCCATCTCTCCAACCCCAGGCAACTAACATTCTACTTTCCGTTTCTATAACTTTGCCTACTTTAGATACCTTACATAAATGGGATAACACATTATTTATCCTTCTGTGACTGACTTATTTCACTTAGCGTAATGTCCTCAAGATTTTTCCATATTGACAGCATTTTTTCCTTTTTTTTTTTTTAAGTTTATTCATTTATTTGGGAGAGAGAGCACTGGAGAGGCAGAGAGAGAGGGAGAGAGAGAAAATCCCAAGCAGGCTCCACACCGCTAGAGCAGAACCAGAATCCATGAACTGTGAGATCATGACTTGGGCCGAAATCAAGAGTTGCATGTGCAACCAACTGAGCCAGCCAGGTGCCCCAATTTTCTCCTTTTTTAAGGATCAGTAATATTCCATTGTATGTATACACCACTTTTTAAAATCTTTTCATCTACTGATGGAAATTTAGGTTGTTTCTACATCTTGACCATTGTGAATAATGCTGCAATGAACATGGGAAAGCAAATACTTTTCTTTCACATCCTGTTTTCATTTTTTTTTTTTTGATATATATACCCAGAAATGGGATTTCTGGATAATATGGTAGTGTTTTTAATTTTTTTGAGGAACTTTTACATTGTTTTCCATAATTTACATTTTATGTTCCTACCAAACAGTGTACAAAAGTTCCAATTTCTTCACACAATGACTCATTATTTTATCTTTGTTTATAATGGCCATCCTCTTAGATGTGAGGGTTTTGACTTGCATTTCCCTGATGATTAGTGTTAGTGAGCATCTTTTCATATACATTTTGATCATGTGTATGTATTCTGGATAAATGTCTATCCAGGTCCTTAGCACATTTTTTCATTGGTGTCTTTGTTTTTTTGATATTGAGTGTTAGGAGTTCCTTATTTTTTATTGGAAATAAACCTTTTATCAGATACATAGTTTGCAAATATTTTCTCCAGGCTGTCTTGTCTTTTCACTCTGTTGATTGCTTCCATTGCCGTACAGAACTTTTGTCCGAAGTAGCCTTACTTGGGTTTTTTAAGATTTGTTTGTTTTGCTTTTGTTACCTATATTTTTGATGTAATGTCCAAGAAATCATTGCCAAGACTAATATTATGAAGCACAGCCTATATATTTTCTTCTAGGAGTTTTATAATGTCAGGCTGTGTCTTTAAGTTTTTAATTCATTTTGAGTTGACTTTTATATATGATATAAGGGTCCAATTTCATTCTTTTGCATGTGGATATCACGCAAAAGATACGTGGATATCCCAACACCATTTGTTCAAGAGACTGCCTTTTCCCCGTTGTGTAGTCTTGGCACCCTTATGTGGACACTTTAACAATATTACTTCTTCCAATCCTTGAAAACAGGATGTCTTTCCATTTGTTTGTCTAATTTCTGTTGCAATTTTTTGAGCTACAAGTATTTCCACCTCCTTGGTTAAGTTTATTTCTCAATTATTTTATTCTTTTAGATGATATTGTAAATGGAATTGTTTTCTTAATTTCCCTTTGGGATTATTCATTTTATTGTATGGAAACAAATAACTTTTGTGTATTGATTTTGTATCTTTAAGTTTTCCTGAATTTATTTGTTAGGTTTAACAGGTATTTCTTTTTAATTAGTCTTTAGTATTTCCTTTATGTAAGGTAATGTCATCTGTGAGAAGAAGAAATAATATTACTTCTCACTTTCTAACTTTGGTAACTTTTATTTATTTTTCTTGGCTAATTGTTCTAACTAGGATTTTTATTTGCTATGTTGAATAGAAGTGGTAACAGTGA
The DNA here is from genome assembly GCF_023721935.1 of Panthera uncia. Classification (NCBI taxonomy): domain Eukaryota; kingdom Metazoa; phylum Chordata; class Mammalia; order Carnivora; family Felidae; genus Panthera; species Panthera uncia. The sequence continues at coordinate 79,641,932 of NW_026057580.1, read as the reverse complement.
GCCTCACTGCCTTATTCCTGATGCTAGAAGAGAAGTTTCCAGGTTTTGTCATTGATAATGTCAGGTATGAGCTCTTCATATATTATAGCCTTTATTATATTGACATAAATCCTTCTATTCCTAGTTTTTTGAGGTTTTTTATCACAAAAAAATGTGTTGAATTTTGTCAAATGCTTTTCCTGTGTCTATTGATCATGTGATTTTTGTCCTTTGTTCTGTTAATATAGTGTATCACACTGATTCATTTTCATATGTTTATGCTTACTTCACAGGGATAAACATACTTCATATGTTTATGCTTACTTCAGCCACAGGGACCTTCAAAAGGTCATGGTTTATGATCCTTTTAATATGTAGTTGAATTTTATCTCCTACTATTTTGCTAAGGATTTTTGCATCAATACTCACTGGGGTTACTAGCTTGTAGTTTTATTTTCTTGAGGGTTTTTTGTCTGGCTTTGATATCAGGGTAATGCTGATCTCATAGAATGAGGAGTGTTGCCTCCTCTTTCATCTTTTGGCAGAGTTTGAGAAGACTTGGTGTTAACTTTTCCTTAAATTTTTGGTAGAATTTGCCAATGAAGCCATCTGGTCTTGGGCTTTTTTTTATTTAAAGTTTCTTCCTTCCTTCCTTCCTCCCTCCCTCCCTCTCTCTCTCTCTTTATTTCTTTCTTTTTCTTTCTTTCTTTCTCTCTCTCTCTCTCCCTCTCTCCCTCCCTCTTTCTTTTTCTTTCTTTCTTTCTTTCTTTCTTTGAAATTTTCTGATTACTGATTCAATCTCTTTAGTAGTTAAAGATCTGTCCAAGTTTTCTATTTCTTCATGATTCAGCATTGATATGTCATATTTATCCATTTCTTCTTGGCTATCCAATATGTGGGCACATAATTGTTCATAGAAGTTTGTAGAATGCTTTTTATTTCTGTGACATCCACTGTAATGTCTCCTTTTTTATACCTGATTTCATTTATTTGGGTTTTCTCTCAGTCTCTCTCTCTCTTTCTGTCTCTTTTAGCCTAAAAGTTTGTCCATTTTGTTACTCTTTTCAAAATACAAGTCAGTGTCATTGATTTTTTCAATTGTTTTTCTATTCTCTATTTCATTTATTTGTTATGATCTTTATTATGTCTTCTGTTCTGCTAACTCCTGGTTTTGATTGTTTCTTGACACATAAATTTAGTTTATTTGAATTCTTTCCTCTTCTTGAACATAAGCATTTACTGCTATAAGCTTTCCGGTTAGTACTGCTTTTGCCACATCCCATAAGTTTTGCTATGTTTTCATTTTCATTTGTCTCAAAATATTTTTTTAATTTCCTTTTAGATTTCTTATTTCATCCATTTATTGTTCTAGGATATATTATCTAAATTCCACACATTTGTGTGTCTTCCATTTTTTCTTTGGCTATTAATTTCTGGTTACATTCCAGTGTAAGGCAAAAAGTTATTTGGTGTAAGTCTCATCTTCATAAATTTGTCAGGACTCATTTTGTGACCTAATATGTGATCTACCCTGGAGAATATCCATGTGTGCTTGAGAAAAATATATTTTCTTCTGCTCTTAGGTGGAACGTTTTGTATATATCTGATTCATTTAGTCTCTAGTGTTTTTCAAGTCCTTTGTTTCCTTATTGATCAGTCTGGATGTTCTATCCATTACTGAAAGTGGGGTATTAAAAATCTTCTATTTCTATGTTACTGCTTATTTCTCCCTGTAGTTCTGTCAATGACAGCTTCATATTTTGGTGCTCTGGGGTTGGGTGCGTATATGTTTATCACTGTTATATTTCCTGTTAAAGTGACCCATTTATCATTACATAATATTTTACTTTGTTTCACGTTGTGATAGATTTTTACTTCGTTTTTTTTTCTAATGAAAATATGGCAGTCCTTACTCTCTTTTGGTGACTATTTACATGGAATGTTTTCCATCCCTTCACTTTCAGTCTAGGCATCTCCTTAAATCTAGAGTATTTTCTAGACAACAACATATGGTTAGATCTGTTTTTTAATCCATTCAGCCACTCTATGTCTTTTGATTGGAGAGTTTAATCTTTTTTTTTTCCAATATATGAAATTTATTGTCAAATTGGTTTCCATACAACACCCAGTGCTCATCCCAAAAGGTGCCCTCCTCAATACCCAACACCCACCCTCCCCTCCCTCCCACCCCCCATCAACCCTGTTTGTTCTCAGCTTTTAACAGTCTCTTATGCTTTGGCTCTCTCCCACTCTAACCTCTTTTTTTTTTTTCCTTCCCCTCCTCCATGGGTTTCTGTTAAGTTTCTCAGGATCCACATAAGAGTGAAATCATATGGTATTTGTCTTTCTCTGTATGGCTTATTTCACTTAGCATCACACTCTCCAGTTCCATCCACGTTGCTACAAAAAGCCATATTTCATTCTTTCTCATTGCCACGTAGTATTCCATTGTGTATATAAACCACAATTTCTTTATCCATTCATCAGTTGATGGACATTTTGGCTCTTTCCATAATTTGGCTATTGTTGAGAGTGCTGCTATAAACATTGGGTTCAAGTGCCCCTATGCATCAGTACTCCTGTATCCCTTGGGTAAATTCCTAGCAGTGCTATTGCTGGGTCATAGGGTAGGTCTATTTTTAATTTTCTGAGGAACCTCCACACCGCTTTCCAGAGCGGCTGCACCAATTTGCATTCCCACCAACAGTGCAAGAGGGTTCCCGTTTCTCCACATCCTCTCCAGCATCTATAGTCTCCTGATTTGTTCATTTTGGCCACTCTGACTGGCGTGAGGTGATATCTGAGTGTGGTTTTGATTTGTATTTCCCTGATAAGGAGCGCCGTTGAGCATCTTTTCATGTGCCTGTTGGCCATCCGGATATCTTCTTTATAGAAGTGTCTATTCATGTTTTCTGCCCATTTCTTCACTGGATTATTTGTTTTTCGGGTGTGGAGTTTGGTGAGCTCTTTATAGATTTTGGATACCAGCCCTTTGTCCGATATGTCATTTGCAAATATCTTTTCCCATTCCGTTGGTTGCTTTTTCATTTTGTTGGTTGTTTCCTTTGCTGTGCAGAAGCTTTTTATCTTCATAAGGTCCCAGTAGTTCATTTTTGTTTTTAATTCCCTTGCCTTTGGGGATGTGTCGAGTAAGAGATTGCTACGGCTGAGGTCAGAGAGGTCTTTTCCTGCTTTCTCCTCTAGGGTTTTGATGGTTTCCTGTCTCACATTCAGGTCCTTTATCCATTTTGAGTTTATTTTTGTGAATGGTGTGAGAAAGTGGTCTAGTTTCAACCTTCTGCATGTTGCTGTCCAGTTCTCCCAGCACCATTTGTTAAAGAGACTGTCTTTTTTCCATTGGATGTTCTTTCCTGCTTTGTCAAATATTAGTTGGCCATACGTTTGTGGGTCTAGTTCTGGGGTTTCTATTCTATTCCATTGGTCTATGTGTCTGTTTTTGTGCCAATACCATGCTGTCTTGATGAGTACAGCTTTGTAGTAGAGGCTAAAGTCTGGGATTGTGATGCCTCCAGGTTTGGTCTTCTTCTTCAAAATTACTTTGGCTATTCGGGGCCTTTTGTGGTTCCATATGAATTTTAGGATTGCTTGTTCTAGTTTCGAGAAGAATGCTGGTGCAATTTTGATTGGGATTGCATTGAATGTGTAGATAGCTTTGGATAGTATTGACATTTTGACAATATTTATTCTTCCAATCCATGTCTTTCCATTTCTTTATATCTTCTTCAATTACCTTCATAAGCTTTCTATAGTTTTCAGCATACAGATCTTTTACATCTTTGGTTAGATTTATCCCTAGGTATTTTATGCTTCTTGGTGCAATTGTGAATGGGATCAGTTTCTTTATTTGTCTTTCTGTTGCTTCATTGTTAGTGTATAAGAATGCAACTGATTTCTGTACATTGATTTTGTATCCTGCAACTTTGCTGAATTCATGTATCAGTTCTAGCAGACTTTTGGTGGAGTCTATTGGATTTTCCATGTATAATATCATGTCATCTGCAAAAAGCGAAAGCTTGACTTCATCTTTGCCAATTTTGATGCCTTTGATTTCCTTTTGTTGTCTGATTGCTGATGCTAGAACTTCCAGCACTATGTTAAACAACAGCGGTGAGAGTGGGCATCCCTGTCGTGTTCCTGATCTCAGGGAAAAAGCTCTCAGTTTTTCCCCGTTGAGGATGATGTTAGCTGTGGGCTTTTCATAAATGGCTTTTATGATGTTTAAGTATGTTCCTTCTATCCCGACTTTCTCCAGGGTTTTTATTAAGAAGTGTTGCTGGATTTTGTCAAAGGCCTTTTCTGCATCTATTGACAGGATCATATGGTTCTTATCTTTTCTTTTGTTAATGTGATGTATCACGTTGATTGATTTGCGAATGTTGAACCAGCCCTGCATCCCAGGAATGAATCCCACTTGATCATGGTGAATAATTCTTTTTATATGCTGTTGAATTCGATTTGCTAGTATCTTATTGAGAATTTTTGCATCCATATTCATCAGGGATATTGGCCTGTAGTTCTCTTTTTTTACTGGGTCTCTGTCTGGTTTAGGAATCAAAGTAATACTGGCTTCATAGAATGAGTCTGGAAGTTTTCCTCCCCTTTCTATTTCTTGGAATAGCTTGAGAAGGATAGGTATGATCTCTGCTTTAAACGTCTGGTAGAACTCCCCTGGGAAGCCATCTGGTCCCGGACTCTTATTTGTTGGGAGATTTTTGATAACCGATTCAATTTCTTCGCTGGTTATGGGTCTGTTCAAGCTTTCTATTTCCTCCTGATTGAGTTTTGGAAGAGTGTGCATGTTTAAGAATTTGTCCATTTCTTCCAGGTTGTCCAATTTGTTGGCATATAATTTTTCATAGTATTCCCTGATAATTGTTTGTATCTCTGAGGGATTGGTTGTAATAATTCCATTTTCATTCATGATTTTATCTATTTGGGTCATCTCCCTTTTCTTTTTGAGAAGCCTGGCTAGAGGTTTGTCAATTTTGTTTATTTTTTCAAAAAACCAACTCTTGGTTTCGTTGATCTGCTCTACAGTTTTTTTAGATTCTATATTGTTTATTTCTGCTCTGATCTTTATGATTTCTCTTCTGCTGGGTTTAGGCTGCCTTTGCTGTTCTGCTTCTATTTCCTTTAGGTGTGCTGTTAGATTTTGTATTTGGGATTTTTCTTGTTTCTTGAGATAGGCCTGGATTGCAATGTATTTTCCTCTCAGGACTGCCTTAGCTGCATCCCAAAGCATTTGGATTGTTGTATTTTCATTTTCATTTGTTTCCATATATTTTTTAATTTCTTCTCTAATTTCCTGGTTGACCCACTCATTCTTTAGTAGGGTGTTCTTTAACCTCCATGCTTTTGGAGGTTTTCCAGACTTTTTCCTGTGGTTGATTTCAAGCTTCATAGCATTGTGGTCTGAAAGTATGTATGGTATAATTTCAATTCTTGTAAACTTATGAAGGGCTGTTTTGTGACCCAGTATATGATCTATCTTGGAGAATGTTCCATGTGCACTCGAGAAGAAAGTATATTCTGTTGCTTTGGGATGCAGAGTTCTAAATATATCTGTCAAGTCCATCTGATCCAATGTATCATTCAGGGCCCTTGTTTCTTTATTGACCATGTGTCTAGATGATCTATCCATTTCTGTAAGTGGAGTGTTAAAGTCCCCTACAATTACCACATTCTTATCAATAAGGTTGCTTATGTTTATGAGTAATTGTTTTATATATTTGGGGGCTCCAGTATTCGGCGCACAGACATTTATAATTGTTAGCTCTTCCTGGTGGATAGACGCTGTAATTATTATATAATGCCCTTCTTCATCTCTTGTTACAGCCTTTAATTTAAAGTCTAGTTTGTCTGATATAAGTATGGCTACTCCAGCTTTCTTTTGGCTTCCAGTAGCATGATAAATAGTTCTCCATCCCCTCACTCTCAATCTAAAGGTGTCCTCAGATCTAAAATGAGTCTCTTGTAGACAGCAAATAGATGGGTCTTGTTTTTTTATCCATTCTGATACCCTATGTCTTTTGGTTGGCGCATTTAATCCATTTACATTCAGTGTTATTATAGAAAGATACGGGTTTAGAGTCATTGTGATGTCTGTATGATTTATGCTTGTGGTGATGTCTCTGGTACTTTGTCTCACAGGATCCCCCTTAGGATCTCTTGTAGGGCTGGTTTAGTGGTGACAAATTCCTTCAGTTTTTGTTTGTTTAGGAAGACCTTTATCTCTCCTTCTATTCTAAATGACAGACTTGCTGGATAAAGGATTCTCGGCTGCATATTTTTTCTGTTCAGCACATTGTAGATCTCGTGCCAATCCTTTCTGGCCTGCCAAGTTTCAAAAGAGAGATCAGTCACGAGTCTTATAGATCTCCCTTTATATGTGAGGGCACGTTTATCCCTTGCTGCTTTCAGAATTTTCTCTTTATCCTTGTATTTTGCCAGTTTCACTATGATATGTCGTGCAGAAGATCGATTCAAGTTACGTCTGAAGGGAGTTCTCTGTGCCTCTTGGATTTCAATGCCTTTTTCCTTCCCCAGTTCAGGGAAGTTCTCAGCTATTATTTCTTCAAGTACCCCTTCAGCACCTTTCCCTCTCTCTTCCTCCTCTGGGATACCAATTATGCATATATTATTTCTTTTTAGTGTATCACTTAGTTCTCTAATTTTCCCCTCATACTCCTGGATTTGTTTATCTCTCTTTTTCTCAGCTTCCTCTTTTTCCATAACTTTATCTTCTAGTTCACCTATTCTCTCCTCTGCCTCTTCAATCCAAGCCGTCGTCGTTTCCATTTTGTTTTGCATTTCGTTTAAAGCGTTTTTCAGCTCCTCGTGACTGTTCCTTAGTCCCTTGATCTCTGTAGCAAGAGATTCTCTGCTGTCCTCTATACTGTTTTCAAGCCCAGCGATTAATTTTATGACTATTATTCTAAATTCACTTTCTGTTATATTATTTAAATCCTTTTTGATCAGTTCATTAGCTGTTGTTATTTCCTGGAGATTCTTCTGAGGGGAATTCTTCCGTTTGGTCATTTTGGAGAGTCCCTTGCGTGGTGAGGACCTGCAGTGCACTTCCCCTGTGCTGTGGTGTATAACTGGAGTTAGTGGGCGGGCCGCAGTCCGACCCGATGTCTGCCCCCAGCCCACCGCTGGGGCCACAGTCAGACTGGTGTGTGCCTTCTCTTCCCCTCTCCTAGGGGCGGGATTCACTGTGGGGTGGCGTGGCCCGTCTGGGCTACTTGCACACTGCCAGGCTTGTGGTGCTGGGGATCTGGCGTATTAGCTAGGATGGGTAGGCAAGGTGCATGGGGGCAGGAGGGGCAGGCTTAGCTCTCCTTAGGTGATCCACTTCAGGAGGGGCCCTGTGGCAGCGGGAGGGAGTCAGACCTGCTGCCGGAGGGGTAGCTCCGCAGAAGCACAGCGTTGGGTGTTTGCTCGGAGCTAGCAAATTCCCTGGCAGGAACTGGTTCCCTTTGGGATTTTGGCTAGGGGATGGGCGAGGGAGATGGCGCTGGTGAGCGCCTATGTTCCCCACCAAACTGAGCTCTGTCGTCCCAGGGCTCAGCAACTCTCCCTCCCCTTGTCCTCCAGCCTTCCCACTTTCCGAGCAGAGCTGTTAACTTATGACCTCCCAGATGCTAAGTCGCGCTTGCTGTCGGAACACACTCCGTCTGGCCCCTCTGCTTTTGCCAGCCAGACTCGGGGGCTCTGCTTGGCCGGCAGGCTGCCCCTCCGCCCCAGCTCCCTCCCGCCAGTCCGTGCAGCGGGCACCACCTCTCCTCCCTTCCTACCTTCTTCCGTGGGCCTCTCGTCTGCGCTTGGCTCCGGAGACTCCATTCTGCTAGTCTTCTGGTGGTTTTCTGGGTTATTTAGGCAGGTGTAGGAGGAATCTAAGTGATCAGCAGGACGCGTGGTGAGCCCAGCATCCTCCTACGCCGCCATCTTCCTATCGCCGAGTTTAATGTTTTTATGTTCTAAATACTTACAGATAGGGAAGGATTTACTATTGACATTTTATTGTCTTTCGGTGATATAGATTTGCTCCTCTTTTTTTCCTATCTATTTCCTTCTTTTGTGTTTTGTGATATTTTGTAGTGACATTCTCTGAATTCTTCCTCATTTTTTTTCATGCATCTTCTATAGTCATTTTTTTGCATTGTTATTGGCCTTACATAAAACATCTTATAGTTATAATAATCCATTTTAAGCTGAAAACAATTTGAATCACATTCAAAAACTACTCTTTTACTTCACACCCCCTCACACACATTTTATGTTATTGACATCACAAATTTTATTTTTTATATTTGTATCCATTGACATATTTTATTAATCTATCTATTTATTATTTATGTATTTATTTATTTTTGAGAGAGAGAGAGCACATGTATGTGCATGTGGGGAAGGGGCAGAGCGAGAGGGAGACAGATAATCTTAAGCAGACCCTATGCCCAGCAGAGTCTGATATGGGACATGATCTCATGACTGAGATCAGAACCTGAGCCCCAATCAAGAGTTGTCACTTAACCAACTGAGGCACCTAGGTGCCCCTAATATATTTTTTAGAGTTATAGTTATTTTTTATACATTTGTACTTTAAATTCCATACCATGTTTTTAACTCAATGATATAGCACTGTGTTTAATGTATCTTAATGAATCTGTCAAGTAGCAGCTTAGATACATTTTGTAAGAAGTGTTCTTCAAGAGTTATGTATAAGCTTTGGAGAATGGCCAGGTGTTGAGTCACATGCTTATACATAACTCTTGAAGAACACTTCTTACAAGATATATTAAGTGAAATGTGTCTTGAAAGACGCATTACTTGATTTATGTGCCACCAGCATAGTATTACTGTATTCTTTTTCTGTATATTTATATTTATCAGCAAGCTTTATACTTTTTGTTTTTTGTTTTTTGTTTTGCTTTCTAGAATCCTTTCATTTCAACTTGAAGGACTCTCCTTAGAATTTCTCATAAGGCAGGTCTAATGGTAATAAACCTCTCCTACTTTTGTGTATCTGGGAAAAACTTAATGTCTCCACTTTTGAAGGACAATTTTAGTGGATATAATATTCTTAATTGGCAGCTTTTTTCTCTCAGCACTTTCAATATATCATTCTATTCCTTTCTGGCCTATAAGGTTTCTTCTGAGAAATCTCCTGATAAGTCTTATGGGGGCTTACTTGCACTTGACAAATCCCTTTTATCTTTCTGCCTTTAAAATTACACCTTTGTTTTTGGCATTTGAAAACTTGATTATAAAATGCTTCATTGTAGACATCTTTGAATCGTTCTAATTAGAGTCTGTTCATCTTATTTAATCTAGATGTCCATTTCCTTCTGCAGATTTGGATTTTCAACATTATTTCCTCAAATAAGCTTTCTGCCCTTTCTCTCTCTCTCTTTCTGGGATGCCCATAAAGCATATATTGGTTCATTGGATGATATCTCATATACTCATAGTCTCATACACTGTCTTCACTCTTTTTTATTTTCTTTGCTTCTCTAACTTGATCATTTTAAATGTTGTCATCTAATGAATTTTTCAGTGCAGTTATTGTATTCTTCAGCTGCAAAATTTCTGTTTTGGTCCTTTGTATATTTTCTTTCTCTTTGTTGATATTCTCATTTGGTGTGGACATCATTATCCTGAGCTTATTTAACAAATTTATGACAGTTATTTTGAATTCTCTGTCAGGTAACTCATATGCCTCCATGCCTTCAGCATGAGTTTTCTTTCTTTTTTTTTTTTAATATGAAATTTATTGTCAAATTGGTTTCCATACAACACACAGTGCTCATCCCAAAAGGTACCCTCCTCAATACCCATCACCCACCCCCCCACCCCCCATCAACCCTCAGTTTGTTCTCAGTTTTTAAGAGTCCAGCATGAGTTTTCAAATATTTTTTTTCCTTTGTATTGGGATCCATACATTTGAAAGAGCAGCCAGATCTTTTAGTCTTTACAAACTGACTTTATACAGGAAAAGACTTTCACCAGTCAGCCCAGCTGTAGATTATGGGAGCTTCTCAAACCTTTTCTGTTGATGCATTTTCTCTGGACTTGTGTATGTGCATTCCCAATTATAGGGATTTTCCATTTATTTTTTTCAGCAGTTTGTAAACTCTTGTTTCCTATGTTGTCTGTCTGTAGTGCTATAGGTCCTCTGGAGCTGTCACAAGCCATCGTCTTCTGTTCTCAGTGGCTCATAGGCTTCTAGAGTATGCCAGATCCTATCAGTACTCCCATTCAGGTGAGATAGAAACTAATGCCTTTAACAGCCCCCTGAAAAGCTGGCAGTTTGGACGCATGCTCTATTCTTGTCTTCTTCCCCCACCCCAAAGGAGAGTCCACCAGGCTACATCTACCCTTATTCTCTGGAGGAGCAACAAGCCATACAAATCTCTTTTATTCTCAGCAGCCCTCAGGCATTGAGTATGCTGGTCCTGTAAGCACTCCAAGACAAGCAAGACAGAAATCTGTCCCTTGGTCAGCCCCCTGAAACATTGGAACCTTGTATGTATGCTCTAACTCTTCTCCTCAAGGAAAAGCCAAGAGGTGAGGATTTTCTCCTGCTTATTCACACTGACCTGGGAGTAGGGACTATGGCAAGTGTCTGTGTGCTAGTCCAAACTGTCATGTTTATTCTTAGAAGCCCCCAACCTGATGCCCTTTCCTATCAGTGCTTAGATTCAGGGAAGACAGAAACTAGTCCCTTGGGCAGGCCCCTGAAATATCTGAGTGTTGGAAATATGTCAGTCTTTTTCTTCCAAGATTTTATTTAAATTCAAAGTAATTAACATATAGTGTAGTATTAGTTTCAAGAGTAGAATTTAGCAATTCATCACTTACATATGACACCCAGTGCTCATCTCAACAAGTGCCCTCCTTAATGCCCATCACCCATTTAGCCCATCCCCCAACCCCCTCACCTCCATCAACCCTCAGTTCGTTCTCTGTATTTAAGAATATCTTATGGTTTGCTTCTCTCTCTGTTTTTATCTTGTTTTATTTTTCCTTCCCTTCCCCTATATTCATCTGTTTTGTTTCTTAAATTCCACATATGAGTGAAATCATATGGTATTTGTCTTTCTCTGACTTATTTTGCTTAGCAAAATATACTCAAGTTCCATACACGTCATTGCAAATATATCTTTCTCTCCTTAAGGAGAAGCCAGGAGCTTGCAGTTTTCTCCCAGTCATGCTGCACTGTGCCAGCGGGTTGGGACTATGGTGAGTGAGCACCACAACTTTTCCTCCCAGCTTCCAAGCAGTTGTTCCCACACTTGCTTGGGGCATAAAAGCTTCTTAGTTTCTGGATTTCTCACAAAGGCAATTGGTCCATGTATTGTTATTCAGTGTCTCTGTGGGAGAAGCAAGGTTTGGGCCCTCCTGTTCTACCATCTTGTTCTAACAGAACCCAATTTTATTCATTTACCAATTCTACCCATTCAGTCCCTGACTCTCAAGGGAACTGACTCTACTCCCCATCTTTAGGGGTGGACCTAAGTGCTCTAAGTATCATCTTGTCTCTTTTGCTAATGATAAGATTAGTTGGGTTTAAGCCAATGAAATTCAAAGAAAGGGCTGCTGCTGTTGGAAGGTTATAGGAAAATCCGCCTTTTTCTGGGAGAGCCTCCTGAAGTGATGTTCTCTCTCACTCTCTCTGCATGTGAATGAGGAAGCATGAACCTCAGGCATATTTTAGGCATATCTTAGCAGGCATATCTCAGGACCATGAAAAAGTAGGTCTTAGGTTGAAACCCAAACCGTGTATAGCTGCACAGACAGACCAAAGAACCAGACTCCTTGGCAACGTATTTTGTTCATTGAATCCATCAACTCTAAAGCCCATTCTTAGCTTTAGGTTTCATGCTGTGTGGATCCTTATTATATAAGTTTGAACTATATACGCTGATAGTTGCAGAACAAAGCAAATGGGATGAATTAGAGAATGTCAATATCTCTAAAGTTCAGTTCTCTGATCTGTAAGGTTCTTGTCATGACTAAATATGATAATGTTTGTAAAGATTCTATCAGTGTAACACATTCAGTTCTCAGTAAGTATTAGTTCCGTCTGCTTCCTTGTAAAATGAAACCTAGGATTTCTTTCTCCACATACCTTTAGATTTGTCAAGGAAAGTGCTTTCTGTTTCTTGTTTACTAAGATAAAAATAAATCTCATATGGTTCCTAGAAGGAAAGAGTACAATTTCTCCCCCCAGAAAAAAAATGTTTTTTTTCTCTTTTGTTCCCAGGAACAAGCTTAGTACAAATCCCTTGTCAATTCTCACCCTTATACCTCAGCCTTATTATTTTTTTTTTACAAAATTTTAAATTTGCATGCCGAGAGAACTGTTGTTCATGATGTTATAGACATTGAGGCATAGGAACGTAGGATCCAGGAGTGACAGTTTGTGTTCCAAGTCTAAGACAAGAAAGAATATTCCCCCAGCAAACCCTACAGACCAGTTAGGCAGCAGTGTTTACATAAAAGCAAAAGAGAAAATGTACTAACATGGTAGGCAATGGACTAGATTCCAGGTTTTAGCCAAATATACATAATATACAAAAATGCAAAAGTAAGGGGAGACTTGAGTCCCTGCAGAGTATCATTTGTAGTTTGTGGAATCCATTGGTTCAGTAACTTCCACTCTGTAAGTTGTTATTGAAACTCCCACCTTTTTTCATAGAGACCTTGGAGCATCAATCAGATGGACATTATGCCAGATAATAAGCTAGAACAGATTTACACTGATACAATAAAAGTTTAATATTTCATGTCCCCTCGTGAAAGATTTGTGCATTTATGAACTATATTGTTTATATGGTTTCTGGAGTCATTGGATAAATGGCACTGATACAAACAGTGCCCGTTGTGTAACATAGAGAAGATTCTTAATTTTGTGTGTTGTCAGGCAGTGTTTATGATACTTTAAAACTTCCACACAGCTAGTGACAAATTGTAATGGAAGAGACAGCTAGCTCCAATATAACTCTACTATAGATTTTTGCTCTCAGAACACATTATCAAAGATATTTTTTTCCAACGTAGCACACATCACTGCCCTGCACTTATGGATGTAGCTTCCTGCAAGTTGTTTTTATTTCTCCTACCTACATTTTCTTTTCGGACAAGAGCTGTGCTACTTTAAGCATCTTCAATGTAGCACGCAGTTTGGGACTGCATGGTTTCAAATATTGGTCATATTACTTTTTAATCCATCTATGTCTATAGCTTTTAAAATGGACTAAAAGCTCTGTAGAAAAGAAGCATACAAATCTAACACAGAAAGTTTTGGCATAGCATATCAAACTGTATATTCCCTGTGTATAACTGTTGCTAATAAGGCGCTTTAAGAAGTTCATTAACTCTGAGACTACTTCATCACAACTCACAAAGGACCTTGTACTTATCATGTACACAAATAGCTGTTTATACCTTTCTTCTAGATCTCTGATATAAGCTTCCAATTTGGAAGCAAAAGATTATAATAAGCCAGTGGGTTACAAATTAATAGAGCTTAAACAATTTCATGTCAATTCAAGTATTTATTAAATACTGTAGCATCAGACTAACTTGGGAGTAACAAAGAAATTATAAAACATAGTTCTTACTTTAGAATTTAGTTGAGAGGCACCTGGGTGACTTTGGCTCAGGTCATGATCTCATGGTTCCTGAGTTCGAGTCCTGCGTCAGGCTCTGTGCTAACAGCTCAGAACCTAGAGCCTGCTTCAGATTTTGTGTCTCCCTCTCTCTCTGCCCCTCCCCTGCTCACACTCTGTCTCTCTCTCCCTCAAAAATAAATGTTAAAAAAAAATTTGGTTGAGAAAGGACAATAAATGTAGATATATATGTGTATGTGTATATATTATATAGGGAGAGTTTCATACAACTATAGCTATATATCATCATATAGTTATATATAATTATGTAGTATAGTTACATAATTATATATTGTTTATATATTATATAACATACTTTTAAATGTACCTAATAATATGTAATAAATATTATATTTACCTATATGCTTACATGTATATGTATACATTGCACATTTACATTTAATATATAATGTTTATTATGTCATATACATATATTGTCCATAATAATATAATTATAAGATAAAGCACCAAAATCTAGTTGTTTTATTCATTCACCCAACAACCATTTGTGGAGTAGAACAGAGATTGGCAAACTTTTTCTGTAGAGGGCCAGATAGTACATATTTTAAGCTTTGAAGGGGCCGTATAGTCTCTGCTGTGCAGTTCTACAATACACAAATGAATGGATGTGGCTGTGTTCCAATAAAACAGCTTTTCCTGTAACCAGCAGGGCTCTATGAACTAGCCTTTTGCTTGCCCACTGTCATCATTGAATCCTTGTTTGCTCATAGGCACGAGGACTCCTTGTCTGTGGCCACCACCATGAGGCTTAGTATTTGTTTCTACCCAGAATTCTATTTCCCCAGATATCTGTATGACTTGTTTCCATGCCTCCTGCAAATCTCTGCTCATATATCACCTTCTGAATCAGGTGTTTTTTACCATGTTATTTACTACCACAGTATGTGATATTGAGACCTTCCCACAACCTTGTCCAAAACCCTGTATTTTCTCCACAGCACTGATTTAGCCCAGTGGTTAGTAAGAGCATAGATAGACTGAGGCAAAAATGTCTGGGTTGAATTCTGGTTCCTTTACTGCTGATGGTATGACTTTAGGCTAATCATTTAATCTCTTTAAAATTCAGTTTCCTTTATCCATAAAATGAGCATACTAACAGTATATGACTCATGGAGCTATTTGAAATAATTAGTGGGTATACAGTTAGTATAATATATATATAATGTCAAATGACTATTGAACTGAATTAAATTTCTAAAATAATAGAGGAAGAAAAAGAAATAACCAACAGAAGGCAGGAATGCAGGAAAAAAAAGAAAAAATATGAAAAGCGGAAAACACAAAATAAGTTGCAAAAATAAATCCACATAGTTAACCATTAATTATTATCATTAGCTCCAATATCTGTAAATGGTTTAAATTCACCTATTTTTTTCTTAAGACTGTTGGGTTAGATTTTTGAAAGAAATCCACCTCGGGGCACCCGCGTGGTTCAGTCAGTTAAGCGTCTGACCGGCTCAAGTCATGATCTTGCAGTCTGTGAGTCTGAACCCCACATTGCGCTCTGTGTTGACAGCTAAGAGACTGGAGCCTGCTTCAGATTCTGTGTCTCCCTCTCTCTCAGCCCCTCCCCCACTTGCACTTTGCCTCTGTCTCTCAATAATAAATAAACGTTAAAAAAAAAACTTAAAAAATTAAAAAAAGAAAAAAATCCACCTCTGTGCTACTGACAAGAGAAACATCCATCATACACATACATACATGTATATACATACATGTACACATACAGATTGAACATAAAATTATGGGAGAAGGTATATTTTGCACAAACGAACCAAAAGAAAGACAAAGTAGCATGCAAATTCTTGACAAAACATAAGTTAAGACAAAAATATCTTAAAAGAGGTAAAAAGATACATAAAAATAGAAGTACAACTCCATCAAAAAATATAACAATGATGAAATTGTATATACCTGTCTCAGTCTGTTCAGCCTGCTAAAACAAAATACTACAGACTAGGCCGCTTATAAACAACAAACATTTATTTCTTACGGTTCTGGAGGCTGGAAGGTTGAAATTAGGGGCCCAGCCTGGCTATATGAGGGCCCTCCTCCAGGCTGTGGGCTTCTTGCGTATTTTCAGATTGCAGATTGAGCTGGGAAGCTCTGTAGGATATTTTTTATACGAATACTCATCCTATTCATGCGGATCCATGACTAAGCACCTCTCAAAGGTGCCACCTCCTAGTACTCTCACATTGGATGTATTGGATTTCAACGTATAAATTGAGGAGAGGGACACAAACATTCAGACCACAGCAGCACCTAAGGTACATATGTAAGAATATTTATTATAGCACTATTTATAAAAGGAAAAAAAGCATAGTAACTTATTTTAAAAATCACAAGATAAAAAAATTTTTAATTAAAAATATATTTTATATGCCACATTTGTGGCAAACATCTAATTCAAGTATTTACCAGTAAGGGCGCCTGGGTGGCTCAATCGGTTGAAGGTCTGACCTTGGCTCAAGTCATGATCTCACTGTTTGTGGGTTTGAACCCTGCATCAGGCTCTGTGCTGACAGCTTAGAGCTTGGAGCCTGTTTCAGATTCTGTGTCTCATTCTCTCTCTACCCCTCCCCAACTTGTCCTCTGTGTCTCAAAAATAAATAAACTTAAAAAAAATTACCAGTAAACCACAAAAATGTAGATAAGTATGAATCATGACATCAACATTAATTTTTATTTTCTGGAAGGAATTGCTCATTAGATGCTTATAAAATTGCTATTATCAATTGAATATTGTTCACATGCAGATGTTTCTATTTTTTGTTGCTTCTACCCTTAGTTCAGTACAGCAATTTTAGCCATATACCCATAATAGAAATTCTTCACATTTTTATTGAGAACATAAATATTTATTAGCTTGTTTTATTTCCCTCCAGGGTAACCTCAATCTATATCACCACCCACCATTCAAGCTCTCATTTTCCACACTGCAATTTTGCAAGGATGAGGGCATATTATTTATGTTTTTTTCACATATACATTCTACACATTTGGGATGCTATGAAAACCTTCTATTCTCATTATCACTCATTTAAATCATTTTGCTCAATACCACAGGAGAAATGGTTTGAGAAGGAATAAAACAGATTTCAGTTGTTACATTTTAAAGATCTAAACAAAAATGTCTGGATAACATTTTTTTCAAACTATGTTATAAATGACACTCTATTGTCATACGAAAGGGGAATTTTCTGCATCCATAGGTGGTTCTTTCTTAAACAGTCCCCTCACTTCAGGGGACTTGTGTTTGCCTACGTATTCTCTCTATCTCTCTCTCATCCTCTTTCCCTTTCTTCTTCTTAAGCCTTGAGTTAGGTTTGAGCTAAGGAAAAGAGACAGCATTAAATTCTAGGTAACATTAAAATTTTTATTTACACATGATTTTATTTTTTAATATCTGAAAATGACTGAAAAGCTATAGAATCTTTTTAAAACACTGAGAAGGGGTAGGAAAGATTGATCCTGGAGAATGTGTTTGAGTGCATATACTAGAGAAAACTTCTGCTTTCTAGTAGTACCCTACTGAGTTCCATCCATTTACAGAACCAATTAAAATTCATTTCTAAGGTCTGGATTTTCATATCATCCCTATCCAGATTGTGTTCACTGGGCTCCATACAGGTCTTTGTTTCACAAGTGCTTCCAAGTTGACATAATCTCCAAAGGTCTTTCCTGCAGTCTTAAAATATCTAACCTTCACTTTGTCTCCATCAAATGAGCTGAACCACTGTCTTCAAAATACCAAAGTTCCATAGTAATCTAATGTTACTTGGAAAAGAATTCACTCTTACTTTGAGCTTTCTTATTAAGCCAATTCTTTCGTGCACCATTTCTTCTTAAGATGAATTACAATTCATAAGAGAGGACTTCCATATGATTGTCCCACCAGTTCTCCAGAAATGTCCATATACGTCTGATTCTCAGATATGAATACAATTTGAGCTCAAGCTGGAATTCCCACTGTATCAGTCAAAATTGGTACTTCATCAAGTTATGTAAACTGCTGTTGTTTTGTTTTTTTAGCAGAGGAGTTACCAGAAAATAGTTCAATGTGCACAAAACAGCTAAAATTATCACTGAAAATAACTGAGCATTAAATATATGTGTCCATGTAAAAGTGTAAATATCCTATACCACTAGACTATATGCCACATATAATTATTACTGTTCGGTTTACATCCTTCTGGAAGTGATGTCAAGACAGCCCTTCAAAAAATGAAATCTTGCCATTTGCAATGATGCGGATGGAGCTAGAAAGTATTATACTAAGTGAAACTAGTCAGAGAAAGACAAATACCATATGATTTTGCTCATATGTAGAATTTAAGAAACAAAACAAATGAACATGGGGGGGCGGGTGGAAAGAGAGGCAAACCAAGGCACAGACTCTTAACTATTGCAAACAAACTGAGGGTTGCTGGAGGGCAGTTGAGCAGAGGGCTGGGTTAAATAGGTGATGGGTACTAAGGAGGCACTTGTGATGAGCATTGGGTATGGTATGTAAGTGATGAGTCACTAAATCCTACACCTGAAACTAATATTACACTGTATGTTAACTAACTGGAATTTAAATAAAAATTTTTAGGAAAGAAAAGACAACTATTTCCAAAAGCATCAATAACACTAATACTTTTTCAATAACAACAACAACATATACTCTTTATATCTCTTGCTGACACTTCCTAATTATTGAGACTAGCAACCAACAGATTTCTTCACTTAAAAACCTTCCATGCCACAGTTGTACAACAGGTACCAAAAAGGCCATTCTAGGGAATAGGTTGTCCTGGTTACGCAGAGATAAACAGAGGCATGATATTAGCATACTAACTACAAATGGGTTAGGTATGGAAATAGATAGAGTGCATGGTTAAAAATAATTCCAAAATGAAAGCCTAGATCTATCTTTTCAAAGTACATATCTGGCAACATCTGCTTGTAATGGAAAAGTTTGATTCTTCATTGAATATTCTGACACTTGATTTTACTGATCCTCGCATTTTAAAGAAACTTTTCTTTTTCTCTTTCTACCTATTTGGTTATCATTATTTACAGTCGTCAAATCCCTCCAAGAAATCTAAGTGCATATATTTATGTCAGAATGTGCATAATTGGGTATATTTATGTATACAGATGTGTGCAACAGTATAACAGCAATACCAGAAAAGACTGGTTTCCAAGTGTAACCTGTGAGGAATAAAGAGAAAGAGAAAATTTGGCATTTTAGGCATCTACTCTCTGATGAGACTAAAGTACCATCAATAAATTATCTCATTTAATTGCCATAAGATTTCTAATACGTCCTCTTCTTGCTAATGAGGAAACTGACATTCAGAAAGGTAAGTAGCTTGCTAAAATGTATACACAAGTTAATTACAAAAATGACATTCCAGCCTAAGTCCAATTACAAAGTTCTTATTCTTTAAATTGTATAATAATTCCTCTCTTTTGTGTTTATATTCGAATACAGTAGGGGAGGCATGTGTTTTCCTGAGTACATTTTTTTTAAGACACCATAAATAGCAGATATCTGCACATACACAGCCTGTGTATCAAAAGGACTGAGGACATCATATAGACTGTCCCCAAACATAATTGGGGCACCTAGGTGGCTCAGTAGGTTGAGCATCCAACTCTTGATTTTGGCTTAGGTCATGATGATGAACTCTTGAGGTAATGGGGAGTTTGTGGGGTCGGAGCCATTGGCCAAGAAAGAATTCTTGAAGATGTCTTTGGTGCAACAAAAAAAAAGTGATTTTATTAAAGCATGGGGACAGGACCCATGGGCAGGAAATGCTGCACTGGGGTTTTGACAGGTAACTCATTATATACCCTCAGGTTGGGCGGGGGTCAGGGATACAGTAAGCCTCTAAGGTATTTTGGAAGCAAGGTTTCCAGAACCTTGAGGGGCTAGCTGTTGCTAGCCACTTACTACTGTTTAATAAAACCTCGGTCATTAGACCCTTCAGATGTATATCAGGGGCCATAAGCTTGGAGTGTGATTGCCAGCATGTATCTTGAAGCAGTTGGGATAAAGGAAGTAGACTTACAGGATCCTCAAGGTTGGGATAATGTTAAGGCTCTTTTGTGCCCCTCGCAAAGTGTCATCATCGAGGCAGCTGAGCTTCTAGAGGGAGGTCACTCTGCCGGTTTCAAGGACTTGTCAATGGGCTGTAGGCAGTAAGGGAATTTAATTTTTCATTTACCTTAGTTTCCCACATTACCATGGCAAGCAATTAAACCCCTTTTCTTTGTTCTTGGGTAGTCAGGAGTGTCCGAGGAATATCACACATATTCCACCTGTGTGTGTGGTGGAGGGGTGGGGGGGGTGGGGAGGGGGGAGGCACTGTGCCAGCCTGTATTTTGCCCTCAGCTGGCCCCAATCTCCCTCATCAATGATGCCAGAATCGTGGGGTTGAGCCCCTTGTCGGGGTCCTGCTTAAGATTCTCTCTCTCTCTGCCCTTCTCCCCAGCTCACCCTCTCACTCTCTCTTACTCTCTCTAAAATAAAATTTTAGGGGCACCTGGGTGGCTCAGTCGGTTAAGCGTCCGACTTTGGCTCAGGTCATGATCTCACAGTCCATGAGTTTGAGCCCGGCATCAGGCTCTGTGCTGACAGCTCAGAGCCTGGATCCTGTTTCGGATTCTGTGTCTCCCTCTCTCTGACCCTCCCCTGTTCATGCTCTGTCTCTCCCTGTCTCAAAAATAAATAAATAAATAAAATGTTAAAAAAAAGAAATAAAATAAAATAAAATTTTAAAAAGACAACAACAACAAAAACATAAGTCTTATCCAGGAACCCAGACTTTACTGATGATTAGCAAAAGACATGACAAATGAAGTTAGCACCATGTCCAGCATCAATATAATAGAGGCCTCCAACTGTCAGATACAGATTCCTGAGTCTATTTTCCCGCACTGGGAAAAGTCGAAGTTTCATGATAATGAGTTAATTGAGGATAAGTTCAACTAAAGAAAATCCTTAGTTTTGGAGTCTGTGCGCTTATGTATCATGTTACTCACCTAGCTCTGTTTTGGCCATATAACTATCTTTTATTCTTTGGTGCAGCTGTGGTCCATATATTGCAAGTTGTTTACAATAAACAGACTGAATAAGGTATATGCTTCTAAATGCACTCTTAAGTCAGTAATCAGTACATAACAATTTATCATCTAGCTAGTATATTCCTTTAGTCAATATTAGAGAGGACTTGAAGTTGTAGTCAAAATGATGTTAGATGTTTTTGAGAAGGAAAGAAGATGTCAGGTATAACAATTTCTTGTTAACTCATTCTCTCTGCCTACTTTATTGTGTAGAAATTAGCTATAATTTGTTCCTGGGTCTTGAAAAATATGATAAGAGAAATATACTCTTCTGCCTTAAAACAAAGGATGGTTATGATTGTGTATTGATGCATGCATAGATCAACTGAATGCATTTACAAATCATTTGTGATAATATAAGGCTCTTTTAGGATTAAGACATTAAGTTGCTGAACACTGTTTTAACATGTCTGGGACAGAGCTTCTGAGAATCTCCCTAGAGAAAACAAGAGGCCCTGGAAAGGCTCTCAAAAATGTTCTTCCTTCTCAGTTATGCCAATTAAAGATTATTAAGTTTTCAAGACCTCTCTTTGAACCATCAATCATTCACATCTAAGCATGAATTAATCAGTTAATTTTGATATGTTTCTTGCTACAGATTGGCAGATTTAATAAAAGAAGATTAATTTTTTTTAACGTTTATTTATTTTTGAGACAGAGAGAGACAGAGCATGAATGGGGGAGGGTCAGAGAGAGGGAGACACAGAATCCAAAACAGGCTCCAGGCTCTGAGCTGTCAGCACAGAGCCCGATGCGGGGCTCGAACTCACGGACCGCGAGATCATGACCTGAGCCGAAGTCGGCCGCTTAACCGACTGAGCCACCCAGGCACCCCAAAAGAAGATTAGAATAAGTAAACCAGGTGTACTTTGGGGAAAGGAAGGCCTGAGTAGGATATTAGCATAAGCAGTTTGAGAGCAGTAACCAATTTGAGGATGGAGAAAATTGGGGAAATGCCAATACAAAATAAGAAAGAGAAAGAGAACCAGAACACTCAACACAAATCCAGCATCCTAGCGATTTTGACAATGGCAAATCTTGATGATGTCCCCAAGACCACACCATTAAAATCAATATCCTGATCATCATATATTGTTGATCCTTATATACAACACTGTCCCCTCTGCCTGAATTAGTCTTGTCAGCTAAGGAGTAATAGATTTATAAAGTCAATATCTCTGTACGGAAATAGAGCTACTAAAGTTTCTTTTCAATTCTTTTGTCAATTCAGAAATACAGGAAATATATTATCTGTCTATTAGCAGTTAATAATGAGAGAAGTTGACTTTAGTTTAAATGCAGTTTAGGTGGAGGAGATTTTGTGTGTGTAACTAAAACGGAACGTTCTGCCATGAGAAAGGAAAAAAGTAAATTTAAAAAGATCATGAAACTTAAAAATATGATTACTGAAATAAAAAGTCAATGAGGAGATTATCTCCCAGAAATCAGAACAATTAAAAAGAGGTGAAAATGTATGAGAAAAGATAAAAAATAAACAAGACCAATTCATAACATCAAACATATAATTACTAGAAATTCTAGAAAGAAACAATAAAGAAAAAAAAAGGGGACAAGGTTGTTATTTAAGCAATAAAAAACAAATATCCCAAAACAAAGTGGAAGTAAGATAAAAGACTCTAGATTCAAAGGTGGACAGTATTGAAAGAAAAAAACAAAACATAATACCTCATTATGAAACAGTAGTGTAAGAATGAAAAGCACTTCCTAAAAGCTGACAGAGGATTACATTGATGGCTTGCAAAGTTCTCATCACCGGAACATGGTAGACATACAGCAATCCCTTCAAAGTTTTGAGGAAACACTTTCTTGTTCTAGGAGTCCAAAATTAGACAATTGTCAGTCCCTTTGGAGATAAAATTGAGACATTTTCACAATTCAGAAATCCAAAATATTAACCTCCATACACTTTTCTTTGGAACACTGTTTAAGGCAATATGGTCCAATCAACAAAGATTTCAGCCAAGAAAAAGTGCAGCAGACATGTTTCAAAAGCCAATATTCTATTCTTCCTGCCTTTTTTTTTTTTTTTTTTTTTTTGGCCGGGGTTGTGGGGGGTGGTGGGTGGTGGTGGGTGGTGCTAGGGGTGGAAGGGCTCTCTGTTTATCTCTCTTCCAGATGGTCTTGGAATGGTGATCCTAGCTCCTCCCTACGTAAATTTTGATTATTCAAACCATTATACCAATTCTGTTTTCCTTGACAGTAATTGGTTTAGGAGTGAGATGAGAGCAGAAGTCTGCACAATGGCTTCTAGGGAAAGTTTTGTTAATCCTGAAATAGAGAAATAAGGAAAATACCTTGGATATGTCCATGCCTAATGTGACGCTTAGCATTGTGGCAGCCATGTTGCCACACTGACAGCAGCAAGAGAGTTGGGCAAAGATGACATGCTGAGGATGGCAGAGCTGAAAGGTGGAAAGTAAATTATGATCTTGTTTTCATTTAGCTGCTGAAGTAAACAACCCTGGAATTACCAAATCTCAGGCTTTCTTTTGTGTGAGGTGATTATTTCTGTAATCACTGAAGTCATCTGTGTGTGGTGTCCTTACTTGTTGAAGTGATCATAGTGATACGAGATAAAAGGTATAGGATTCAGGCAATTGTGGAATAAAGGATGGAAAATTAAGAAAGTCTCAAAATAATAGTTAAGCAAAAGGGCTAGGTAGCAAACAAGGACAGCAAGCTTTCAGAAGAGAGCCTCTAAGGGAAAAAAAGGAAGTTAATAGAATTCTTGATTGGTAGGGAGGTTAAAAAATGAAAATACTAGAAACTGACTCTTAACTATAGAGAACAAACTGATGATTACCAGAGTGGGGGAGGGAGGGAGGATGGGTGAAATGGGTGACGGGGATTAAGAAGTGCACTTGTGATGAGCCCCAGGTATTTTATGGAAGTGTTGAATCACTATATGTACACCTGAAACTGATACTACACTGCTATATGTTAGTTGACTAGAATTTAAATTAAAAAAAAAAATTGAAAACCCTAAAATAGAAGGGGAAAAGATTTGGTAATGAAATAAAAAATTAAAAAATAAAATAAAATAAAAATATAAACGAAATAGTACAAGGGGAAAAAAGCAAAAGAAATTTCTGGAAACAAACAAACAAAAAGAAAACTGTACACACAAAAGAAAAAAACTCACAGAAAACCCCTGGTTCAGTAAAGAACAAAATTTTACTATTCACAATAATTTGAGCACTGCTTTTGAATTTTTAGAATTAATTCTTGGAAGAACTGAATGGCTTAATCTTGCACAGACATAATATAGATATTAACATTAACAGTTTAAAAGTTTAGATGACAAACCCTAAAATGTAAAATATGGAAAAGAAATTTGTAAACACTGAAATCCTTACCTTAAATATTGAGAAATGAAGACATGCTATCTAATGTAAATGGTACAAAACCTTTTGTGTAAGTATAGAAATATACTAAAATTTATGTAGTAGGTAATTATAATCTGAGGGTCTTTGCCTTTGCTGCCCCTAGAGTCTGTAATGTGCTGCCCAGATTTCTATAAGGGGAATCCTTTTCCACTCAGCTAGTAGCCCAAGACCTCTCTTCCCAAGACAGCCTTCCATGACACGCCTACATAAAGCTATACTGTGGTTTTGACTACTTTTTTTTCCTTAACGTTACCAAACTTAATTGTCTTCATTTCACTCACTAACATTTGAGTTTTCTCATTAATTCAGTTATATACTAATCTCTGTCCTCACTGGACCATATGTTTTTTGAGAGTAAGGACCTTATGTGTCTCATTAATTGTTATATCCTGACGACCCGGATTAAAGTATGCCTCAGTGAGTATTTCTGGAATGAATAAATGAGGAAGGGGAATGAGATGGTGTAAATATGCCAGCATAGCAAGAAATCAAAATATGAGACATAAGATTGATAACATAAAATATATCAATACGAGAGTATTCCTTGGAGATATAAAAACATCCAGGGAGGAAACAGTTACAAGATTTACAAATCATTAAGTTGCCTTTGACAAGGCATTTTGGGAGGCATTATTCACAGTCAAATATGGATTTTTTATACATTGTGTTTGAGACTATATTTAGAATTTTCTGTTTTCTTTGTGATGACATTTAATACCCTCAATCCACTGTTTTAACAACTTAAACTTGTCTTCTTAGTCTTCCCATGCTAAGATTAAAGGTCATAAATTGAGGATGACAGTGCAATCGCTTCACTTCTTACACAAATAAATACAATATTTGGATGAATCCTCATCCTGCAGCCAACGCAGGATGGTAATTTTATGCCTTTAAAACTTTTTCCAAGAGCTTAGGAATACAAGTTTGAAACAGATTCATCTACTGGAATGTTTCACATTGCAAAAGACCTACCCGTTCACAGCCATCTAAGAACTTGATCTTGACTTTAAATTTATTACAGAAAACAGGAAGTTTAAAGAAAAAGACATGTATTTGCAAGCATGCCAGTGTCTCTTACCTATCCATAAAGAGTTTGTTTTAGAGATTTCATAATGAATACGATTTTTTTGGATGTTTACTTATTTATTTTGAGAGAGAGAGAGCACAAGCTGGGGAGAGGCAGAGAGAGAGGGAGAGAATCTCAAGCAGGCACCACACTGTCAGCACAGAGCCATCTGTTGCGGGGCTCAGTCTTAACAAACTATGAGATCATAAACTGAGCTGAAATCAAGATTCAGACCCTTTAACCGACAGAGCCACCCAGGCACCCCTAGATTTCATAATGAGAAGATGTTTTCATTTGAGCCTAATATTTCTGGGAGAAGTAACAAGGATTCACTTAGTGCTTAAAGATAAGGCCTGAAGGAAATATGTACTTTCAATTAAAAAATAGTAATTTTTGAAGGATACTGAAACCAAATTGAAACGCCTGGGGTTCTAATTTAATCATAGGCCTAAAAGAAATATTTCAGAAAGAATTTCCTTCTAATCCCATAACATAAGCATTTCTCAATATGCTATTGACTGTCTATTTATTCCTGATGTCTTGTATGTTGTATTCCCTGCTGTCATGAGGTCAATTGAATTTTCTGTCGAATTAAACAATCAATTATTCCTAACATTGAAGCGTTTGGCATAAAGTTTTCGGTTTGACTCTGATAAAGTAAATGACTTGTGGAACAAAAATCCTTGATGAACTGTGTATACTCAGATTTGCTATGCCTAATAATACCCTTTACTTCCACCATGAATATGAATCAACTTCTTCAGTATAAGACTAAATCAGCTCGGATAGAGAGCAGTGTAAAACATGACAATAAATGAAGGAGAAACAAATGAGATCATTTCAAGCTGTTAAAAATGACAGCAAAATCTACACAGAGTAGTTAATTCCTTTTAAAACCTTGTTTCAGGAATTTTCATTTCCAGCCACATGATGGAATACATGCCTATTTCACCCTTCTTATAAGAAACATCTTCTCAAATATATCTATAAGTTGGCATAATTGATGTATGTCAATTGACATATGAATTGGGACAATTTATACATTGATTTCTTCTTCTTCATGAGGACTAGAGAACAGGAGACAAAACTAAGGGCATATCTAGGATGGAGAGACATAAAATTTAAGCCTTAACAGATGCACTCATTTGGTCCATAGTGTTCAAGTCCTCTGTTTGCTGACTGATCTCTCTGGAAGTTCTGCCCATTACTGAAAGCTGCGTATTGAAATCTACTACTATTGTATTGCTGTCTATTTTTCCCTTCAGCTCTGTCAATGTTTGCTTCATATATTTGGGTGCTTTGGTATTGGGTGCATATATATTTATAATGTGATATCTTCCTGGTGAATTGACCCTTAATCATTATATGATGACCATCTTCATTCCCTTTGACAGTTTTGAGTCATTTTGTCTGATATACATATGTATATGTATACATATATGTATATATTCCCTTCCTTAACAGACTATATGTGTTCTTAAATCCAATGCGAGTCTCTTATAGGCAGTGTTTAGTTGGATCTTCTTTTTTTTTTCTTTTCTTTCCTTTTCTTTTCTTTAATCTAGTCACCTACTCTATGGCCCTTATTAGGGAGTTTAATCTGTTTACCTTTGGCATGATTAAAGACTTACTATTGCATTTTTTTCATTTTTTTGGTCTGTTTTGTAGTTCTTTTGTTACTCTTTACCTTTTTTGCTGTCTTTGTGATTCATTGATTTTTTTTCTTTTTAGTTACATTCTTTGATTCCTTTCTCTTGTTTTTTGTCTGTGTATCTTTGATAGTTTTTTTTTTTTTTTTTTTTTGGTAATTACCATGAAGTCTACATAATACATCTTGTAGTTATAACAGTCCATTCTAAGCTGATAGCAATTTAACTTCAATTGCAAACAATAACTACACTTTTAATACTCTCACCCAATACTTTGTTATTGATGTTACAATTTACATCTTTTTATATTGTGCGTTTATTCACAAATTTGTGTAGCTATGGTTATTTTTTTTACGTTTATTTATTTTTGATAGACAGAGAGAGACAGAGCACAAGTGGGGGAGGGGCAGAGACAGTAGGAGACACAGAATCCGAAGCAGGCTCCAGGCTCTGAGCTGTCAGCACAGAGCCCGACGCCGGGCTCGAACCCACAAACCGCGAGATCACGACCTGAGCTGAAGTCAGATGCCTAACCGACTGAACCACCCAGGCGCCCTACTATGGTTACTCTTAATACTTCTGTCTTTTATCTTTTATACCAGGTTAGAAGTAATTTACATACCATCTTTATAGTATTCCAGAATTCTAGTATTTTGTATTTGTCTCTATATTTACCTTTATCACTGAATTTTATACTTCCATATGCATTTATGTTGCTGTTAAGCATCCACTGCTTCAACTTAAAAAGCTCCCTTTAGCATTTCTTATATGACAGAGTAAAGAACTCTGTCAGCTTTTGTTCGTCTGGATAAAACTTATCTTTCCTTTATTTTTGAAGGACAGTCTGTCCAGATATAGTATTCATGCTTGCCAGGTTTTTTTTTTTCCTTATAGTACTTTGAATATAGTATCCCACTCCCTTCTAGTCTGTAAGGTTTCTTCTGAGAATCCACTGACAGTTTTATGGGGGTTCTCTTTTATGTAATAAATCATTTTTCTTTTGCTACTTTCAAAATTCTCTCTTTGTCTTTGATTTTTGACAATTTGATTATAATGTGTATCAAAGTATATTTATTTAAAGGTATATTTATTTAAAATTATCCTATTCAGGGTTCTTTGGGGCTTCACAAATCTGGATGCCCATTTGCCTCCCAAGATTTGGGAAGTTTTCTGCCATTATTTCTTCAAATAAGTTTTCTGCTCCTTTCTCTCTCTCTTCTTTCTGAGACCTCTATGATACATATATTGGTTCTTTGGATGGTATCTCAAAGTCCTGTATGCTCTCTTCACCATTTTTCTTTCTTTTTCTTTTTGCTTCTCTGACTGGATAATTTCAAGTAACTTTTGAGTTTACTAATTCTTTCTTATAATGATCCAGTTTAATACTGAAGCCCTCTAGTTTATTTTCTAGTTCGACTATTATATTTTCCAGTTCCAGAATTTCTCTATGGTTCCTTTCTTACAGTTTTAATATTTGTTGATATTCGTATTTTGTTCATATATCATTTTCCTGGTTTCATTTAGTTGCCTACTTGTTTTCTCTTATAACTCACTGAGCTTCTTTAAGACAATTATTTGTAACTCTTTTCAGGCAATGAATGGATCTCGATTTTTTTCAGGGTCGCTTACTGGAGATTTATTTTATTCTTTTGATTGTGTTATGTTTTTCTGACTTTCTTCTGTTCCCTGTAGCTTGCCGTTGGTGTCTGCACATTTGAAGAAACAGTCATCTCTCCCAGTTTTTATTAACTAGTTTCTACAGAAAATTACTTTCACCAGTCAGCCTAGCCAGATACTCTGGGATCCTCATAGCTTTTCTATAGATCTGTCTTTTCTACTCTTATGCAGGTAGATTCCTAATCAAAGGGGATATACTGATTTCCTTTCCCCCTCCCTTCAAGCCCATGATCTCTTGCTCCCTCTAGTATCTGACTACTAGGCTGAGCTGGAATGTTGGAAGTGCACTCATTCCACTCCCCTCCCTCCTTCCCTGTGGAGAGAAGTTCTATGCCTTCTCCAAATTTCACAGAGCTCTGCTGGGTGCAAGTCCCCTGGACCTTTTCCCTTGTTCTTGGCTGCCTTCACCAAACTGTGCAGGTTCTGTCCAAGTTCTGAGAGGCAAGACAGAAACCAGCCTTTCAGGCAAAAGCACTGAAAGGTTAGGATAGTAGAGGCATGATCCATGACCCTTCATCATAGGAAAGAAGCCCCAGGTTCTGTGTCTCCTCTTAATCTCACAGATCTATGCCAGTCACAATAAGCTACCTCCTCTTTTTCCTTGGTTCTTAACTGAACTGAGGCATCTCAACTATGTTAATTCCATCAGTTTTCTCCATGTGAAGTGAGACAGAAACTGGCCCCAGGGCAGTGCACCAAAAGACTTGGTCATTGGAATCATGTTCCATTCTCTCTCCCTGAAATATTGAGATGTGCCATCTTGGGAAGTGACTGATGGAGGAAAAGTGAGATTGGTCTTCTTACCCATTTTAATGTAGCTGTTCTCAGTTTTGTATTCATCTGGACTATGGAAATTTTTTTTAACTGGATTCCAGACTTCTCATAAAATTATTTGGTCCATACATCATTGTTAATTGGTATTTCTGTCAGGGATGAAGCCTGGATCTTTGTATTTTGCCATCTTTGTGGGACCTTTTATGTCATGAACTCCTTCTATAAGTTTACATTATATACATATATTTTATAATTTTGTTAAGATCTCTAGCTAACAAGATCTCCAGCTAACTTCTTCAACTGTAAAGACAATAGAATTGTTTTAATATACTGTTAAATGTCTAATAACTGTATTCAAAAGCCCTATGATTTGTAGGGCACTCTTAACCTCATTTAGCTTCATTTAACTTAAATTTTGAGGCAAAATTTTAAATATGAATGTTGCTTAAATGACAGCTTTAATGTTACAATAAAAGCTACTTAAAATTGGGAGGGGACAGTATTAAATTTGTGTTACTTAAATACCTAGCTTTATTTAAGTTTATCAAATATAGTTACTATGACAGTATTTGCTTCTATGAGTTGTGACAATAAAATAGAAAGATTTACTGTTTTAAAGCTTAATTTTCTGAACAGTAAACATCCAGTGAGTGCCACCATCCAAGCAATTTGCTTTGAAGGGCTAAACACATATGCCAATTACGCTGCAACCATTTTCGGAAAACCTCCTTTGAACTGTTCTTCCAAGGAAACTTAGGAGTGCATTCACCATTTTATAGTTTCATATTTTATTTGTAAATCAAATTCTACATTTCACTGAACATAAAATGAGACACAGAAAACTATTGTCAGTGTCTTAAAGTGTAGAACAGACAGCACAGATGACATGGATAAATGTACAACTGACAGATGGAGAGCAATAGGTGGTCCCTGTACCTGGACCAGTTCAAGGAACAGATGGTATTTGTCTGTGTTTCTGAACAAGAATGCAGGGACACTTATTGTATTTGAAAGCATGATCCAGAAAAATATGAAAGAACAGAAGATCACCTTAAGAACGACATGGTGAGCAAACAATGAGGACAAATAAATTCTATGTGATGCGAAAAGAAAGAGGACATTTTCTTTCAATTAAAAATAATGCAGTGTAAAGAAGTTTGAATCAAAGCCCAAGTCAAAATATAGAAAAAATGTATTTTGAGATGCTATAGGTCCTAATCTTTTTACCACTCAATTACACAACCACACATTTATGTCAAACTTATGGTAGAAGCTATTATATTTCAGAATGTCTTTTGCTTACTATTTGAAAATTCTCTGCCCTCTCATTCTCCTTGGGTTGCCTAAGTAACAGAAATTGATATGATGAATAATATGATGAAATAATTGGCCTAAGTTGGTAATGATGGATAATAGAGTTAAGTTATTTCTTCCTAAAACCCTTCCTGGACTAATGGCAGGATAATACAATACCTTTTTAGAAACCAAAGAATTTGCACATATAATTGAAAGTTAGCCTTCTAAGTAAACTTCACCTTGGAAAACAACAATACAAATACTCATTCTAGAGAGGCTGTCAGTAGTTGAAATATTTTTGAAATTTCTTTTGCAATTATCAGTATTCAAGATCTGAGACAAAAAAAACTCACAACTTTACATTCATATTGTGATTATCATACCTACTGATCTAATAAAATATCTTTCTTGTCACTTTTAGAGCCAAACATGTTTTGGAAGCCTCCATTGAGTGTAATTCTCCACCAGACAGAAAAGTTGGACATCTGACACCATTGAAGATTTCCATAAAAATCTGATGTAGATTCTGAGGATTCAGACCTGAATTTGAATCTTGCCTCTATATTTATAACCATGGGAACTTGGGTAAATATTACTTAAACTCTCCAAGTCTAAATTTCTCATGCATGAAATTATCGTGATAATATTGCTAATGTTTGAGCCAAAAATTGTGATGCTAGAAGATGGAGAATAAAAAGTAAAATTTATGCATTTAGTTTATACAGAGCCTAACAGCATGCAATACATGGTATACATTCAATAGATGTCTACTGACTATATAAATGATAGATTTATTTTTAAGCTATGATTATTTGGATAGAAGAGTTTGTACATTTATTAATAAAATTATAGGAAGGTTTGGGAAAATACAATTTAAGACTCTTAAAAATGGGAGATACAATTTTAAATAGGGAGTCAAGAAAGAATCTCACTGGAAAGATGGAATGTGAGCAAAGACCCAAAAGAGTTTAGGAGATGGATCACGAGGCTACTTTAGGGACAAGCATTCCAGTACTAAAGCCCTAAACTAGGAGCACTTAGGACCTGTTCATGGAACAGCAGAGAGGCCAACATGGCAGGAGCAATACAAAGGAAAGAGTAGCAAGAAATGAAGTCAAAGAAATATGTTGAATTGGCTCTCCTAGACCATTGTAAGTACTTTGGAATTTACCCTGCATGAGATGGAACTGTTGGAGTGTTTTCAACTGATTTCAAGGATTTGAACTTCTTTCTAATGAGAACTTCTGGCTGTACTGTGTTGTGTAAAGAAAGGATGGGAAAGAATGAGGCCAGTTAGGAAGTAATTCCACCAATCCAGAGCCAAGATGATGCTGGTTTGTTCCAAGGTTGTAGAAGCAGAAATGATGAGAAATGGATAGATGCCTAGTATATTTTATTGGTGGACTTAGTGTGTATGCATAGACTAAATGTTTGTGTCCTGCCAAATTTATATGTTAAAATCTTAACCCTCGATGCGATGGCATTTGAAGATGCGCTTTGGAAGATGATTAGGTCATAAGGGTAGAACCATTTAATAATGATATTGTTCATGTATGCTGTATTTTCCAATTAAAACTTTAAAAAAATAAAAAAGAAATTTCAAGGATATCTCCTCCCAATTCAACCATCCCCCCAGTACACACACACACACACACACACACACACCCATGCACACACACAGGCACACACACACACACACACACACACACACACAGGCTTGAGTCCTCAAGGTCTGAGGAATTTTCAGAGATGCGCTGGGAGGTTAGAAGTTGAAGAAATAAGAGAACCAGCCTAGTCTGGCTTTTGTGATAAAGAATATAGGAGAAAGAAGGAAGGGCACAGAATGAACCCTACCCTACCCTAGTATAAATATTCTTAGGTACTATATTCTTCAATGGTAATTGAATTCATTAGACTTGAGTCACAGAATTCACTAGGCCACCCTGAAGCACCCCTCTCCACCCCCAAAAAGTGCAAGAGTTATTTACTTTCACTGTATCATTGTCATTGGCTCATTACCTGAGCTAAAATTTTACAAAAACACTACCCAAAGGCCAAGTGTGTAAGATGGGGCTTAGAATGAAAATGAATAAAATAAAAGCCTAACAGAACCCTTCCACATCAGAAATACTAAAATTTTAGGTCCTGGCTGATGCCTGGCTTCCTTGTTCTTTTTGTTCCTCAAATCCTACAGTCAATAATGTTCCCAATATCCTCTCAGTAAATTAATTTTCTGCTTAAATCTGTCAGAGTTGCTTTTTGATCCTTGCAACTAATGGACCTTGACTGATACAATTTAGTTTCATGTACTATCGTGTGATTGAATGCATACTCCTCCAACCTATTTCCTCTCACAGAACCTTGGGAATATTTGATGTAGAAACAAATGCTCTTATACTAGAATCATAGGAAGAAGTTACGTTAATAGAAAATATACAAAATACCGTGTTAGTATTTATTCCTAGTTCTGCTATAACAAACTACCATTAACTTAGGGATTTAAAACCATTTTAATTTATCGTCTCATAGCTCTGGAGGTCTGAAATCCAAAATAAGTCTTACAAGGCTAGAACCAATGTATTTCAAGGGCTTGTTTCTTCTGGAGGCTCCATGGGAGAATTCATTCTTTGCCTCTTCCGACTTCTAGAGGCTGCCTACATTCCTTGTCTCATGGCCACACCACTTGCATCTCTTTGCTTCCTTCCTCACATTTCCTAGTACTGACTCTGATCTTTTTCATTCCTCTTCTAAGGAATAATTACATTTAGCGTCAACCAGAATGATCCAGAATAATCTCCCAATCTCAAAATTCCTCTTCTAAGGAATAATTACATTTAGCGTCAACCAGAATGATCCAGAATAATCTCCCAATCTCAAAATTCCTCTTCTAAGGAATAATTACATTTAGGGTCAACCAGAATGATCCAGAATAATCTCCCAAACTCAAAATTCTTAATCACATTAGCAAAGTCCTTTTTGCCATATTAGGTAACATTTACATGTTCCAGGGATTAGGATGTAGATATTTCTCAGGGACCAGTGTTCATTCTATCATAAACACCTAGACCACCTAGTACTAAGTATAGCCTAAATTAAGTAATCCCAGGTCCTCCAGCGACTTCTGATCTTTTTTTAGATTAGAAGTCTTCAGTCTCCTCCAGCCCTCATCCTACTTCTGGGGATTAAGAAGACTTCAGTGGTATAAAGCTACAGGCTGCCAAATTCAAGGAAATGGAAGGTATTCTTGAGACCTTAAGGAGAAAAAAAGTCACACATATTGATGTATAGAGTGGTGTGATGTATGTCCTTGCCTGTTTAGCTTGGTTATGACTCAAAGATTGTACATCACCAGAATATGCTTACCTACATGTTCCAGGCAAAGAAGGAAATTCTGCTCAATCTGGTGTCAGTCAATGTGTGTGTGTGTGTGTGTGTGTGCATTTGACAACCATGAACATCAATATAGGACAATATAATCCTAATACAAATGCATTATCTTTATTTATATAAGGATGCTTTCATATCCCATATACCTCCTTTAAGAAGAAGAAGAAGCACTTCCTGATGGTCTCACTAGGCAATCATACAGTTGCCTCTACATGTTGGGAACCATTACCATCACAGAACATCTCTTTTCCTTGGACAAATCTACCTTGCATTGTCAAAGCATCAGCTGGCCCTTTCTATGCTCACTCTACTCTCATCACTAATCACTTGGTTAATTCTGCTTTCCCTTAGACATCACAGTTAGCTCTGCAGAACTCCACTCAGCTTCATTTACTGAAGGTCAAGTGTCATTCTGTAAATTTAAGGACTCCCACATATTCTTTGGTTCCAGTGCATCAGGTTATCTCATGCTTTTGGTCTTGCTCTGAGTCTCATTCCTTTCCTTTCTTTGGTTCTGTCAATTCATGCCTTTGTTTCCTTCCACCCATTAATACAAGCTACCTCCTTTTCTTTATCTAGAAATGTGAGTTATCTTCAAATATTTGAAGAAAGATCACATATTGATAAATTCAAATTACTAGAAGTGGCTCTAAGGGAAGAATTTGTAGGAATTAATCACTAGAAATTATGATGAAATATATTTAGATTTATGTTAAGAAAGACTTTCAAACAGTGCTCTTTAGAGGTAGAATGAAGTGACTTACAAAAAAATAATTCATTAGAGATATTCATTTGGGGTAAGGTGGTCATCCATCAGGAAAAATATTATAAGTAGAGTAAATTCTATCATTAAGTAAATGGTTGGGTCAAATAATCCCTCAAGACTTTTTCATGTTTAAGTTCTATTATTCCAAGTCATATGGCATATGTATTAAAAAGTTTATTTGCCTGTATCTGAAACTTATTCCATATTTGTTTATTTATTTATTTATTCCATACCTCTTTTAAGTTTGTAGTGGCCCTTATCTTGTGTAAAAGGAAAAATAAGTATGAAATAAAAGTATATGTTTAATATGAAAGTAAAACAGTAAGCAGGAAAAAAAGTACTGTTATTTTTACTCAGTGTGAGATTTTTCTGAGGATGCCTATGCAAGTAGAGTTCTGATAGTGAAAAGGATCATGATAAATGTCTAAATTGTGCTAAGATTTTTAAATTATCAATTATCTTGAGACAATACATGTACTACCAGGACCTGAATAACACACATGTGATACTTTGGTGTTAGCAAGTTTGCCCCTAAGAAAATATGAAAGACAGCAAGTGGAAAAATTACCAGAAAAAAAAAGCAAATGCAACTAGAGAATTGGAGGTTGAAGAAGCTGAAAGAACAGATGGGCAGAAGAGGCAGTGAGGTTAGCAACAATTTCTGTAATGGTGAAGTTTCTGCCAGTGATGCCACCATTAAAGTTTGCCACCCAGAAAGACACGCCATTAACTTATATTAAGGCTAATTCTTGAGGTTATATCACTTCATCATAATAGACCTAGTTCTACCATCATTCATTTTGCTTGGAATGCTATTCTAGGAAACATGCCTGAATTTAATTTAAGAAAATTAAGATTAGGGAACTTTCTAAACTATGTACAAAACTCAGAGAAGTGCTTTATTGAGTGAATTACTCACTTGCCCAGAGTATATACATGTTCCATCTGGGCCTGGTATGAGGCATAAAATTAGATCTTTGCAGGAGGCATTAGAGTTCAAAGTTTCTAGAAGGTAATCTCAATTGGAAAATCTTATTTTAAGAACAGAGCAAAGTTGATGTTAGGTCTGGAGAATGGAATGATCTCCCTAATCATTCTTAAAGAAAGCAGAGAGCTTTCTCTGAGCTGGTGAGGCATCCAGACAGTAACCTGCATTCATTGAAAAATCTCTCTAGTATATTTAAGGGCACCTATATTATTCAGGAATTATTATATTATACAGAACTGCAGTTATGTATTTTTAAAATTTTTTTTCTAATTTTTCTGTATTTCCTTGGTAATTTTTAAAAATTAAGGGTGCCTGGGTGGCTCAGTCGGTTAAGCGGCCGACTTCGGCTCAGGTCATGATCTCGCAGTCCGTGAGTTCGAGCCCCGTGTCGGGCTCTGTGCTGACAACTCAGAGCCTGGAGCCTGTTTCAGATTCTGTGTCTCCCTCTCTCTGACCCTCCCCTGTTCATGCTCTGTCTCTCTCTGTCTCAAAAATAAATAAACGTTAAAAAAAAATTTAAAAAAAAATTAAGGTAGTCATTGAAATATCTACTTTTTACTTAATTCTGACTGTCAATAATGTATAACCAAACGCAATGCAGTTTTACACTTTCGTACCCATAATCCACTTAGTCCAAGAAAAGGACAAATGTGTATGTGCTCTGATTATGAGGTGGCATACCTCAAGGACCTCAAGTTTATAATTCAAAGAAATCTCCCTAACAGCTCAAGTCACTGAAGGTAATTTAAAGACAATATATCTTAATTCATGGCAACATTTCTTAAAACATTTTTGCCTGTCTTTCCTGGTTTTTAACCCTGAGTCATTCTCCAAAACCTTTGTGCCTAATCTCTATCTGCTACTATCATGAAGCTTGTCACATTCAGGTAGCAAGTGGTTTTTGTCTGTTCTCCCATCTTCCTTTGTTTCCCTAGTCTTTCTGCCCATGTGCCTAATCCCGAATCATAAGATCTCAAAGATAACACTGGGAAAGAGAAAATTCTTATATTTGGGGGAAGATAAAAAGTGAGTAAATAAAAAAATTATCTTTAGCAATTGGGTAACACTAGATGTGCTAATAAACTTTGTCCATTACCTTTACTAATTTGTTAGACAAATAGTCATTGAGTATCTACATGTTGCAGGTACTAATCTATTGTAATACATCAGTGAAAAAAAAACAGATAATGGTCCATGATTTTGTGTGGTGTATAGTATAGCAGAAGACTGACAATAAAATTCTACAGTGAAAAAGGAAAGAAAGGCCTTTAAGGAAAATTGGGATTTGGGGTCAGAAGGATAATGCATGGAAGAGGGTGAGCAAATCATGAATGGCCTCATAGATACCTGTAAGTACTTGACAGTTACTGAGTAAAATAGGAATCCCTATCAAAGATTTGAACAGACTTTCCCTTCTGGGAAGTAGAAAATGTTGATGAGAGAACTGAGTCACTGCATGAAACATAGTGGGATAGAATTGTCAAACTATAAGAACTTTCCTCATAGCAGCCCTTTCCCCATTCCCAATAAGAGTAGATATACTTTGCAGATTCTGTTGCTATAAGTGCTAAGTTCTAATAGCCCATTAATATGCCAACTAATAACAGCTCTTTGCCACTAAAACAAAATATTTTTCATAGTTTTATTTTGAGATACACTATTAAATTGATTGGCTCTTCAGAAGAATGATTGATGGTAAAAAAAAATAAAATAAAAAATAAAAACAAAAAAACATTAGTTCCTTTCTCAAAAGGAAAACTAATAAAATTATAAGTGACACAATTAATGGTCTCTCATCTTCAAAAATCTAAAGGATTGAGCTAATAACAAGTGAAATTAAAAAATACAACAATAACATCTTTCTACTATTATTTTTTTTAACGTTTTTATTTATTTTTGAGACAGAGAGAGACAGAGCATGAACAGGAGAGGGGCAGAGAGAGAGGGAGACACAGAATCTGAAACAGGCTCCAGGCTCTGAGCTGTCAGCACAGAGCCTGACGCGGGGCTTGAACTCACAGACTGTGAGATCATGACCTGAGCCGAAGTCGGACACTCAACCGACCAAGCCACCCAGGCGCCCCCATCTTTCTACTATTAAACCCAACATCAATTATTTAGTTTTAGCCAAAGATCCTTCATTACATAATACTAATGGTATTTGAATTTTCTGGCTTTGTTTGTATTTGATTTGTAAATGTTTTATGGCTATAACTTATAGTTGCATTAAAACCAATAAGTATAAGAAATTTATACCTGTTTGTACGTTTATAGATTTTTAAAATTAATACTGTGATAATAATTACCAAGTCAACATGGGGAAAATCCACTTAAAACACCTGTGTACTCCTTATGTGTGAGAAATCTGGATTTCTGCTTGTTATTAATCATATACATTGGCTTGCTTTTGACTGAAAGTAAAAAGAATTGAGAGAATAACACATAGGTCTTTTAGGGAACAGTATTTGTGAGAATTTAGGGCTCCTGTCAGTGTGGCCCCCTAGAGGGATTTCACACCCTGAGCAGGGGATCCCAGAGGCCCAGCTGAATAAGGAGGAGGCAGAAGGAAGTATAAGGAAACTGAATTTCCAATAGACCCAGCCCCAATATTTCTGCCTTTTTCTACTCCCTCTTCTTAGAACAACAATAACAACAAGACTCCTGACTCTAGAAACCAGAAAAAAAAATCACAACATATTTTAAGGGCAGGTAATGCTAAATATGTTCTCATAGAATGGAAATCAGCCAGACAGTTATTTTCTACAGAAAAATGCCCTATTTGTTCCTAAACAACTAATTCATACATAAGCTTTGGGTAATATACTTATAAGTTGGAGACTATCTATAATGTTTCATTTTTATCCTTACACGTTTCAGTTGGCTTAATACCTACATATATTATGAAATATATAAAAATATAAAATGAATATACACTAAATAATAGTACAATATTCTAGGTGTCATTAGGAGGAAAAAATTCTCAAAAATTTCTGCACAAGTTCATTTTTATGTAAAATCGCAGTACTGCCTACCTCTTGCTAATTCACATGTCCCATGAAGGGCTAGCAGCATGTTATTCAGACAGTGGGAAATGATTAAAAATTATTATCCAGACAGATAATTCCTGGGATTAGGAGGAGGCCACCTTTGCTTTACACTGTGAGAACTATCTAGATTATTGCTCCAATTTGGTATTATGCCTTAGTAGTAACGGCTTGGACTCAGAAGCCTCTAAGGCTATGGCACTCTACCTTCAGACCCAGAAACCATGGTAACCGATGGCCACAGTGAAGGCAACTTCCTGTGCTGCTGTGTATTTTCTAGATCTTTACAGCGGAGATTCAAAACACAGCTGTACAATCAGCCAATCCCACAGATTCTGCAGTGAGCTTATTGCCCTTTATTGATAGGACTGGCATCATTAGTTTCTGGATGGATGTGCACATAAGGCAACATTGTGGAAAAAAGAGATTAACTTTGTGCTGTTCTATTCTGCTGTCATCATTACGTGACAAACTATGGTAGCTCTCTCTATTTTTATTATTTTAATTAAATTCCCAGGAGGCAAAGAAAAGTGAGGAGATGTAATGTCCTTAACATAAAAACACAGCGTAAATATGACATTTATATTTTTCTCATAAAGGAATATCCCAGAGATTATCCGTCTCCTGGGCTATAAAAAGCCTCAGGATACAAAAGCTTCAGGGTACAGTGTGTGTGTATGTGTATGTTAGGAAAGCTGGAAATTTATTAAATCAAATACCATTGAAATGTAGAAAGCAGCCTTATTATTTTGGGATTCTGCAGCATTATAATGTGTCATTAAATAAAATCCACTAATTATCATGTAAGTCCTCCACTCACAGCACCTAAAAAATATTGAAAGATAGTATGTGACAGTTTGAAGAACAAATTCAGGGGTCAAATTACCTCGCTTAGTCTTCAGGCACATACTGGCTGTGGCATCTTGAACAGGCTACTTACCATCCCCACCATGTTTCGGCTTCAATATCTCCAAAATGGGCGTAGTAATAGTTCCTATTTATTTAGACATTTATAAGGATGAAATAATTTAATATAGATAATTAATACATATTCCTAGAATTTAGTGTTTCATAAATGTTATCATCATAACTATTATCATTAAATTTTACTATTATTGAACTATTAGGTATAAAATTAGACTTCAAAACAAAATGAGTAACTGAAGACCAAAAAGTTAAATAAATAAATACTAGAGAAAAGGAAATAGATGTACACTTGCTTCAAGTAATAAAAATAAATAAATTAAAACCATTGCCTTTTCAACTGGAAAGGGTCTTAACAATCATTGGATGCCAATGTCACATTGTATACCTGGGGACACCAGAGACAACATAAGCAGTCACTAGCCCAGGGTCCTGGAGCTGGTCTGCACTGTGGGGACAGGTTGGGGGAAATCACTTACTTGAGTTCCTAATTTCTAGTCTGTTTCTACCTCATTACACTAAATCCCTTTTTAATTCTTATTCTACCAGTTGACTATGCTACTCTGAATTTAGGAGTTACTAAGCTAAATTGCAATATTAATAAATCTAGTAATTATGGTCTTCCTATTACCAAGTCTGTTTATGTGTGTCTGCATGCCTAAATGTTGTAAGTGTGCACAAGTGTGTATGTTGTGTTCTTTAATAGCTGGTAATGACAAAATAAACTTCACTTGCTAATGGTGTATTATATGTTTCAAAGTTATTGTAGCTGTAATTCGGTGGCTAAGAGCATGAGCTTTTTTTTTTTTTTTTAAGTTTATTTACCTATTTTGAGAGAGGGAGTGCAAGCAGGAGAGGGGCAGAAAGAAGGAGAGAGAGAGAATCCCAAGCAGGCTCCACACTGTTAGTGCAGAGCCCGATGCGGGGCTTGAACCCATGAACTGTGACACCATGACCTGAGCCGAAATCAAGAGTCAGACAGCCAAATGAGCCACCCAGGTGCCCCTAAGAACATCGCCTTTAAAATCAGACAGACCAGTATTCAACTCTCAAATCCTGACTCTTCGTTTGAATAGGTGTGCCTCAGTTTCCTTATTTGTAAAATCAGGGTAATAATAACTCCCTCGTGGCTTCACTGCCCTGCCAACCTCATAACACTGTGATGAGGGTCAAATAAATCAGCACTTGGATAAGGGCTTGGTAATCATTAATGTTCTAAAGGTAAGTAATCAATTTTTATTAGTTATTAATAATCAGTAGGTAACCAATTATTATTCCTCTTGACCCAAGATATGAGGTGGCTGAGGTGTACAGATGACTGAAGGCAGAGAAAAGGGAGAAAAAAGCTGGTGACTAAAGGTAAATGAAGCCCTCCAACCAAGCCTGATGCCAGAGCCAGCCGCCTGTCTGTTGTGGCGTACCTGGGCAGTGAAGAGCTCTCTCCAGTATTGTGGAGAAGCAAGCCCGTGTTCTTCCCTCAAAGTGGTTGCACTGGTTCGTTTTTCCCTTCCCATTTCCCCTGTACTTCCTTAACCCCAAAACATAGCAACCAAGACCTCCGACTGCCCTTTATAACCCTTCTGGAGACAGCCAACTGAAAACTAAAAACTGAAAACTGAAAACTGACACAAAACGGGAGTTCTGACCTTCCCCTCTTTCTCTCTCACTTTCGATCAGTAAATCCTGTTTATTTCTTCTCCTTAATATTATCCCCTCCCTCTCTACCACAGCGCTCCTCACTTCCCATTTGGAAACATTCTAATAAATCTTCCAGTCTGCAAACTTCCCCCCAAACCAGCCCATCCCCTCACCTTAGGTGGATATTTTTAAAATATAAATTTGCCAAGTCACTCTACAACTTAAAATCCTTACTTCAAGTTTCTGGAAACAACTTGGTTCCATCCTCTATGCCTTTTTGTGCATTTTTCCTCTGTCCCCAGAATGTTCTTCCTATCTCTATCCATGGGACATTATTGGTAAAGGGAAAACAATTCCTCATTTTAACATTTGTCACGAATGAAGGCCGATTACTTCTTATGTTTTGAGAATGAAATTGATGGACTGGTTAGTTTATTTCATTCAACAGATTTGCTCTTTATTCAGCATATCATGAAAGCCTTTCAAAAATACTGTAATGTTGCTCTCAGAATTGAGGATGGATTATGGAATAAAAAGCTTCTCAACCAAATATGAATCTTGAATAGGATGTAGTAGACAGAATTTTAAGATGGCCCTAAGATCCCCAGGCCCTGGTGTACACACACTTTTTCCAATTTTTCAATCAAACATTAATTTAGGTATTGATGTGAAGGGATTTTATAGATGTAATTAAGATCCCAAGTCAGTCAACCTTAAGATAAGGAGATTATCAAATGGGCCTTATCTAATCACATGAGCCCTTTAAAAGCAAAGCATTTTCTTTGACAAGTAGCAAAGGCAGAAATCAAAAATTCAAAGCTCAAGAAATAATTGACCAGCATGGAAGCACTGGCTTGAAGATCGAAGGGACCCTGTAGCAAGGAATGTAGGGGATATTTTGGAGCTTATTTCAGCCAGCATGGAAATGAGGCTTTCAGTCTTAGAGCTAAAAGGAACTGAGTTTTACCAATGTTTTAGAGTGGACTTGGAAGAATTTCCCCAGAACCTTCAGATGAGAACTTTATGTAGTCAACATCTTGCTTTTAGCCTTGCGATACTCTGAGTGGGGAATCCAGCCTGCCTTGCCAGACTTCTGACCTACTAAACTGTGAGCTAATAAATTCGTGAGGTTTTAAGCTACTGAGTTTGGTGATTCATTACACAGCAATAGAAAACTATTATAAGAAGCTTTTCAATATATTGAATACAACTGTTCTCTATTAACCCTTCCTTAACTCCTTTCTCTTCCCTTTGTGCACCTGGCTTAAGGAATCCTTGTTTGTATCATAGTAATTAAATAATTTTATTTATCAGAATTTTTTTTTTTAGTAATCTCCACTGCCAATGTGGGGCTCAAACTAATGACCCTGAGACCAAGAGTTGCATGCTCTTCAAAACGAACCAGCCAGGCACCCCAGAAAATTTATTTTAAGGATGCCAGGAGTGACCACTGAGAAAACAATAGGACTTCGTGTACATGCACATATCTCCTTGGTGTCTACCATGCCAGCTCCCACCACTTTGAACTCCAAACCAAGAGTCCAAGTGGTGTGCAGAGTAAATCAGAGAACCGTTAAGAAACTTACCCAAGATGACCACACTAAATAATAGAATTTGGTCTCAAATATCAAACAGAATTTAAATGCAGCTCTGTCCCTAGCTAATAATTTGACCTTGTGTAGATTCCTTTTTCTGGATCCGTAACACTGATTCTCAACTTGACTGCACATTAGAATCACCTGGGAACTTATAAAAAAAATTCTAATAGCCAAAAAACACCCAAACTAATTTAATCTGAATATCTGGGTGATATGCCCAGGCATTAGTAATTGTTAAAATTCCCAGGTGATTCCAATGTGCAACCAAGTTGAGAACTACTGGTCTATGAAAGAGCACTCAGACTACATGATATCAAAAGCCTCTTCCAGTTGTAACACTTATGAGTTTTGTTTAGTAAACAGAAATGTAATTTAACAAGTAATATTTTAATCATGAGGGGGAAAAGGTGGCCAATTACTATTTAAGGTGACAATTCGTTACAGATGTTTCTGTCCCTATGCTAGTTGCCATAATTTCAGTTCAGAGGACATGGCCACCTTACTATTTTGGCAACACTTATGTATATGAATTTGAGGGGATAGAATACAGAACAAAAGAGAGAAGAGGTGTGTGTATTGGTATGGTGGGTATACAATAAGGGAACAGGAAAAAGCAAAGCAAAGAGAGAGACAAGGAAAAGAGGCAAGAGACTAGAAACTGGAGAAATAGACAATGACATACACAAGAATGAACTGAAGGATATTTCAATGTGGATATGTAATAATAGCTGCCCATTTTGCAAAGCCTTCTGTCAATTTGACTGTTACGTAAAAAGCCTTGTGAGAATAAGAGTGTTTTACGGACATCAAGAAAAAATAATAGGTGTTTTTCTTACCTTGGGAGGAACAAGACAGAGAGCAGAAAACAGCTCTGTTAAAGGAAACACTATTGAAATTAAGAGTTTGCAAGAAACATAAAATTGGACCAAAAACTTACCATGAGAATTTGAACTCTTTGGAATTCCTGAAAATCTTGCAGGGACACTGACATTTCCACTGAATATGGGCTGAAGGATCTAGAATTTATGTCACTCCTCTTGATTCTGCAGTTTCATAATGTATAAAATGGACTCAATAATGGGACCCACTTCACAGGATTATTTGACGAGATGATTTAATAGTTATAAATCACTAAAAAAGTAATTTTGGCACATGGTATTATATGTGTTTATTAATAAGAAATAAACATGCTCAAATGAGTAACAAGGGATAGTTTAAACAGTGTAGTGGTGGCAGGGTACTAGGCAGATAAATCATTGGAACAAATTCAAATCTACACACAGACGTGAATATGTAATCAGTCAGTATTTGATTAAGATCACATTTCACTTCAGTGAGAAAAGAATGGAGTGTTTAGAAAGAGGTGTTGATACAACAGCTCCCTTCTGGGTTTTCTTCCTATTTCTTTCTTGGTGAGCCAAAGCTGTGAAAAAAAGGCACTGAGCTCAGATTGACCTCACTTTTTCCTTCTCTCAAGCATTGATCTAGCTAAACAAT
Organism: Panthera uncia; assembly: GCF_023721935.1. Taxonomy (NCBI): domain Eukaryota; kingdom Metazoa; phylum Chordata; class Mammalia; order Carnivora; family Felidae; genus Panthera; species Panthera uncia. The sequence goes on along the minus strand of NW_026057580.1, from coordinate 79,597,411 downwards.
TAATACTTACAACTCAATGTATAGACTGTGATCTCTAAGCCCCCAAACTGCATATTGCAACATGATTGAAGTCCTCAGTGCTTTCCACTGTATTTTATGATTGCCTTTCGCTCTGGCTTTAGAATTAGAAAACTGCTTTAGACATAATTAACATGTGGCTGCATCAAGACACGCAGTTCTATATGATATATTCCTGGTTTAGATGTTGTTAGTATGTTTAATGTTTGGATGTCTTCGTGTGAGCAGTAAACATTCTTCCTTATACAACTTTGCTTTTTCTAGTGTGGGGCAGACGAAGCTGGTAATTGAGCAGTTTAAACTGGCCGTGCCTTCCTGCAGGGGCCGTACCCCTGCGGGCACTCAGTTAAAGCAGGAGTAGTAGTCCCCTGAGAGCATCTGCCCCAAGCCAAGAGGAACCAACAGGTTTCTCAGCTGTGACAGTTAGTAGTTACATGGGGTGCGGGGGACAGATGGTGGGAGTGAGGTCCAGTTAACATGTTGGTATGTCTATTAGTAATTCTTGAAGCTGCTGCATTGCATTTAGAAAATGACTACACACATTCATTGCCAGAGACACTGTTATAGCCCCCTTGGTTCATAACCAGAGACAACAAGAAAGACAGATTGTGTCAGTTTTGAAATACTATCCTCATCCTTTCCTGAAATGATGAAATAAAGTAAAAATGTGGCCATTTCCAATAGCTCTGGAAAACATCTTACCTAGTATGCAGCAGGTTCATATTATAAAGAATAAAATTACTGTAACTTATTTTAGGAACAAAGCCAGTGAGTCTTTGGAGGGTATTTTCCAGTCTACATACAAAGATTAAATGTTTAAATGGTATCATTTAATAATATTCCAGAAATTCCTGAATCTGTGACATTTACCTGGTCGCTCACTCTCACCATTTCCTATCTCAATATTCTCCTGTCCTCATCTGGGTAATTCTGCATTGACTGTCACAATAAACTCAGTTAAATGTACCTTTTTTTTTTTTTTTTAATTTTTTTTTTCAACGTTTTTTTTTTATTTATTTTTGGGACAGAGAGAGACAGAGCATGAACAGGGGAGGGGCAGAGAGAGAGGGAGACAAAGAATCGGAAACAGGCTCCAGGCTCCGAGCCATCAGCCCAGAGCCTGATGCGGGGCTCGAACTCACGGACCGCGAGATCGTGACCTGGCTGAAGTCGGACGCTCAACCGACTGCGCCACCCAGGCGCCCCAGTTAAATGTACCTTTTATGAATGTACCTTTCACTCAGTGATGGGAGGTTGCAGTTTGTGGTGCAGTCCCTTCCCTGGCCTCCTAGTGCGCCCTACTGGACACGCCTGGAAATGCCACCTGCTCTTAGACAAGCTTCTTACATACACTCACAGATGAAACGTAGTCTCTACGTAGATGTTATGATCCCCGAAATATTTTCCTCCTTTTCCTTTTCCATTCACAGATAAACCCAGCTAATAAAGATTTAGATAACAACAGTTTTTGCAAAAGACTGTTCTTTCTCATTTCAATGGACTGAACGTGTACCCATCCACCCCCCTCACCCCCACCGCCATTCATATGTTGAAGCCCAATCCCTATTGTGATTGTGTTTGGATGTGAGGCCTTTGGGGAATAATTAGGCTATGGGGGTGGAGCCCTCACGAAGGCAGGTTGTGCACTTGTAAGGAAAAAAAAAGAGAGAAAGATGATCTCTTTCTTGGCCACATGACACTCAGCCAGAAGATGCCTGTCTACAAGGTAGGACATGGGCCCTTCCCTGACCAGATCTGCTGGCACTTTGATCTTGGACTTCCAGCCTCCAGAAGTGTGAGAAATAACAGTTTGTTCTTGAAGCCACCCATTCTATGATATTTTTGCAACAGCAGCCCAAGCTAAGACACTAGTTAACTTGAATGGGTATCAAGGGACTCAAAATGATGTTCTGAGTGTGAAAGTCATTCTTGTTAATCTTGTAGTGCATAACAGGCATGCTTAATATTGTGCCTGCGAGGTAGCCTCAGAGCCTCCAGACTGCATTAACAAGAATGGCAACCCCACCAGGGAACTCCGTAGTGACCGGTGGTGGTGAGAAAGGACTCTTCTCCCTTATATCCTCTAATCTAAGGTGTCTGATACTCCCCCACTTGCTTCTTCTACCTGAAATCCCAAAGTGATCTCTGTCTGATAGTCTGTCTCATACTCCCTCCATTCTTCAGCTGCTGTTAAATTTGCTCTTTTGGTTATTTCTGTTTCTCTTGCCTCCTCTACCCTTAAACTCCTACCCAGTTTATGGTGACTTCCCTTTAGTTTATTAAATAGCGGCTTAGAGAACTTTTTTCCACATGGCTTGCTTATGTTAATGCTGCAGGTTGGCTAATTTCCTAAAGATCCTCACTATCATTTAACATTAACATTTGGCATGGAAACTATGAAGCATTGTAAGACAAGAGTTTTCTAAGCACAGAGGGTATGTCTTACCCTATGCAAAGTTCTGTCAATACAATTATACACATGTCTGTAAAGGCCTACTCCATCCTAGGCACTGCAGAGGACTCAAGCAAGTATATTGCAATAGGTTCTCAAGAATGTATAACTCCAGAGAAAGGGCAAAAAAGAAACTAATATTTATTGAGCCCCTAACACATTATCTTCACAATAAGCCAATGGAATAGTTATCATTACTTCCATTTTATAAAAGAAAAGACACCAGAGGTTTAAAAAGATTAGGAAATTTTGCAATATCCCAGAGTGAGAAGAAACATCAAAATAATCCCCATATTATACTGGAGGAGTAAGTGAAGTGCCTAATTCGCCATAACATGAGGGAAAATAGACACGTAACACGGGATGACAAAATGATTTGTGTATTTAATGGAGGGAGAAATCACATCTGGTAAGGGAAACTGGAAAGGATCCAGAAAGGATTTGTATTGAAGAAAGGTCTTTGAAAAAGATTAAAATTTCAACAGGCCCATCTGGAGAAAAATGAAAAGGTCTGTAAAAACATTCTTAAGACAAGTGATGATCACAAAATACAGAGTAAGCACAAAAATATCCATGGCATTTCTACATATTAGTGATATATGTTTGAAAACTGATTTTAAAAACAATAATATTTACAATAGCTCCCTCCAAAATGAAATAGGTACAAGTCTAACAGAACATTTTCCAGATCTATATACGAAAAACTACAAAATGCTAATGAAATAAATCAAAGAAGATCTAAACATGTGGAAAGACATGCCATGTTCAAAGATCTGAAGCCTCAGCATAGTAAAGATAGCAATTTTCCTCAAATTTATCTATAGACTTACTGCATTCCAATAAAAATCCCAGCAGGGCTTTTTGTATATAGAGACAAAATAATTCTAAAATGTATATGGACTGACCTCAGCCGTAGCAATTTCTTACTTGACACATCCCCAAAGGCAAGGGAATTAAAAGCAAAAATGAACTATTGGGACCTCATGAAGATAAAAAGCTTCTGCACAGCAAAGGAAACAATCAACAAAACTAAAAGGCAACCAACGGAATGGGAAAAGATATTTGCAAATGACATATCGGACAAAGGGCTAGTATCCAAAATCTATAAAGAGCTCACCAAACTCCACACCCAAAAAACAAATAATCCAGTGAAGAAATGAGCAGAAAACATGAATAGACACTTCTCTAAAGAAGACATCCGGATGGCCAACAGGCACATGAAAAGATGCTCAACGTCACTCCTCATCAGGGAAATACAAATCAAAACCACACTCAGATATCATCTCACGCCAGTCAGAGTGGCCAAAATGAACAAATCAGGAGACTATAGATGCTGGAGAGGATGTGGAGAAACGGGAACCCTCTTGCACTGTTGGTGGGAATGCAAACTGGTGCAGCTGCTCTGGAAAACAGTGTGGAGGTTCCTCAAAAAGTTAAAAATAGACCTACTCTATGATCCAGCAGTAGCACTGCTAGGAATTTACCCAAAGGATACAGGAGTGCTGATGCATAGGGGCACTTGTACCCCAATGTTTATAGCAGCACTCTCAACAATAGCCAAATTATGGAAAGAGCCTAAATGTCCATCAACTGATGAATGGATAAAGAAATTGTGGTTTATATACACAATGGAATACTACGTGGCAATGAGAAAGAATGAAATATGACCCTTTGTAGCAATGTGGATGGAACTGGAGAATGTTATGCTAAGTGAAATAAGTCATACAGAGAAAGACAGACACCATATGTTTTCACTCTTATGTGGATCCTGAGAAACTTAACAGAAACCCATGGGGAAGGGGAAGGAAAAAAAAAAAAGAGGTTAGAGAGCCAAAGCATAAGAGACTCTTAAAAACTGAGAACAAACTGAGGGTTGATGGGGGGTGGGAGGAAAGGGAGGGTGGGTGATGGGTATTGAAGAGGGCATCTTTTGGGATGAGCACTGGATGTTGTATGGAAACCAATTTGACAATAAAGTTCATATATTAAAATAAATAAATAAAATATATATGGAAAGGAAAGAATAGCTAAATTTTTTTAAAAGAATGATAAATTTGAAGAAATCACTGTACCAGATATTAAGACTTACTACTGATTACTATATAAGTAATCAAGATAGTGTGGTCTTAGCAGAGAGAGCTAGACACATAAATCAGTGGAACAGAACAGACAACCCAGAAGTTGGCCCAAACAGATATGGCCAATGGATTTTTGACTAAATGCCAAAGAAATTCCATGAAGGGTGTTCTTTTCAACAAACAGTAAGAGAACTATTGGACATCAATATGCTAAAGAATATATATAAGAATTTGACCTAAACCTCATATCTTATCCAAGAGTTAACTGAAAATGTATCATATCTAAATTCAATATATAAAAATATAAAACGCTCAGAAGAATATAGAAAATCTCTGTAACCTGGAGTTAGGCAAAGAATTCTTAGACATGATACCAAAAACAAGATCTATGAAAGGAATAAATAAATTGGAGTTCATCAAAATAAAAAAAAAGTTTTATTCTGCTAAAGACACTGTCAAGAAAATGCAAAAGACAAGCTTCAGACTAGGAGAAAATACTTACAAATCAATTATTCAATAAAGGACTTGTATCCAGAGTACTAAAGACTCTCTAAACTCCACAGTATACTAGAAACAACTCAATTAGAAGATGTAAAGAATTGAACAGACGCTTCACCCAAAGGGATATACAGATGGCAAATAAGCACATAAAAAGATCTTCAACATTATTAACTATTAGAGAGATGAAAATTAAAACCACATTGAGACATCACCAAATAATCCTTGGGATGGCTAAAATAAAAAATACTAACAATACCAAGCGTTGGTGAGGATGCAGAGCAAGAGAAACTCATAAATTGCTAATAGAAATGCAAAATAATATAGCTACTCTGAAAAAATCATTTGCCAGTTTCTTACAAAGTTAAGCACTTACCATATGACACAGCAATCCAATTTATGGATTGCTATGGACTTAATGTGTCCCTCCAAAGTCCCCCCAAAATTCATATGTTGACATTTTAATCCCCAATGTGATAGTATGGGGAGGAGGTACCTTTGGGAAATAGGTTATAAGGATAGAGCCCTAATGAATGCAATTAGTGCCCTTATAAAAAAGCTTGTAGAGGGCTTCTTAGCTCTCTTTCTGTCGTGGGAGGATACGGTGAGAGGTCAGAAGTCTGCAGTCCAGAAGACGGTCTTCACCAACAACTTATTTGGAATAGGTTAAGAAAAAGGGAGATGAGGGGCGCCTGGGTGGCGCAGTCGGTTAAGCGTCCGACTTCAGCCAGGTCACGATCTCGCGGTCCGTGAGTTCGAGCCCCGCGTCAGGCTCTGGGCTGATGGCTCGGAGCCTGGAGCCTGTTTCCGATTCTGTGTCTCCCTCTCTCTCTGCCCCTCCCCCGTTCATGCTCTGTCTCTCTCTGTCCCAAAAATAAATTAAAAACGTTGAAAAAAAAATTAAAAAAAAAAAAAAAAGAAAAAGGGAGATGATACTGAATAATCAAAGATGTCACTTGTTATATGCTAGAAATGATATTTTAGGGGAATTGTTGACAAAGGTCAGGAAGGAGCTCTTTCTCCCTGCCAAGTCCCAAACTAATATGTTTATACATCAAGAACAAAAGGTTCATAGTTCCAAGGGACAGATATGAGTCTGAAGCGTTTGCCAACAATGTCTCTTTATTTTCTACTCAGGATAACATTAGGTAATAATCAGAATTACCCAAACTTGTTCCTTAGCCTTCTTCAGATGCAGCCTCCCTCCTTGACCTGTTTTAAAGGTACAGCACCCTGCAACTGTCACCACACACCATCAAATACTGTCACCACACACCATCAAATACTTATTCTCGGTCTCACCTCCTAGACAGGGGATCTGATTTCCTCATTTATATTTGAAATAACCAACACAGATGACATCTAGTTATACTTTTTCATCTCATTTGAAGTACTAAGCAGCCACTATCTTCTATTTTCCAGTAAAGACAAGTTAGCAAACAAGACATGGAGCCAGATGGAAGGGCTAACGAATGCTTGGCTCTTTCTTTCCTTCCCCTTGTCAAAATCTGTGGAATAGGAGAGCTTGGGTGGCTCAGTCTGTTAAGTGACTGGCTCTTGATTTTGGCTCAGGTCATGATCTCTAGGTTCCGTTCATGAGATCAAGGCCCACTTTAGACTCTGCACTGACAGCGCAAAGCCTGCTTGGGATTCTCACTCTCTCACTGTCTCACTCTCTCTCTCTCTCTCTCAAAATAAATAAATAAATAAATAAACATGAAAACAAATTTAAAAAAGAAAAAAAAAGCCTATGGAATAAGCCCAGCCTTGCTGTGCATGTCTCTTTAAAAAAGACTTCGTCAAGACTATCCATTCTCAAATGAAGGAAGCCTTGTCAAGTAGCAGATTGCTTAAACACACTCCCTCCCTTCCAGGCTGCTTCATTGGGATTGTCAAGGGCACAAAGCATAGTGGGTGCTTGGTATTTCTGAATCTATCACAATTAGAGCTGCTAAAGGGCTTTATAATTTTTTACCACATTTACATGTCTTATCTCAGTTGAGCAGTTTTATCCTAATTTTAAAGATGGGAAAGCTAGTGTTCAGATTGGTTATGAGCCTAGTCTTAGAACTAGAAAATGGCAGAGTTTGGCCTCAAACATTCTGATTCCTAATCTTTTTTTTTTTTTTTCTTTTTCCTGATATGATCAAGGCACTCTTATTCTTTTTATTTATAGCCTGGTCTTTGCTTTATTTGAAATAAGCTTTAAGATCAATATTTTTAACCAGTACCAAAGAATTGTTCTGGATTCACAATCTCATTACTCTTTAGCCCAGTAAATGGGCTATTAATTGTTTCCATAGGTTAAATTAGGATACTCTGGGTTTTACTTTTCACATGCAAAATAATATTCGTGGATTCTAAACAAGAAGCACTCTCCACAAAGAGATATCCAGTGCATTCTCTGTAGGATTCAGCAACAAACTATCAGATTTATTGACCCCCCTGGGTTTTTTTTCTCTTTAGCTTCTAGAAATTTATAAAATATAATCAATAGGTTTATTTCAGGGACACTATTCTCTACCATATTATTAAGAAATAAATTGCTTTCTGAGGAAAGTTAATAAAAATTTCTCCAGGTGTTTATTTTCACCCAAGAATTTTTAGAAAGGAGATTATAGAGGAGATAGAAGGCAGACTTAATATGAACTCTAATTGTGACATTTAGAAATTTCATTCTCAACAAATAAAGAAATGTTATGTTAACATAATGTTTTCATATGTATATTTTGGCTGCTTGGTTTTCATATTTGGAATTGTGGAAAGGTTTATATTAGCATTATAATCATAATGAATGCATGCCTAAGTGCCTTCCATGCAAACAGACACACTCATTTGCAGAAATCCAATCTAGATCTATAGATGTCATTTACTATCAGGTGGTTTTATTAATTTTATGGGCTGAATCATTCCATCATTTGTCCATCTGGAAGGCCTGGGCATGTGGAGTAGCCAAGCATGCATATTGGGAAGGAGCTGTTATTGGCACTCAGACATCAGTGCTGACCAAGCACCTGCATGAGCCAACTCCAGTGTCCATCTTCACCCCTCTGCTCTGCTCCCTTTCCCAATCTGTAGGAACTCCTTGTGAGGGGATTACCAAAATGCAGTCACAGACAGCCAGTATCAGGTTTTGTGGTACTCAGTTAAAATGTGAAGCATGCCCCCACCCAAATACAAAATGACCCCACCCACACTGGACTTCTCTATCTTCAGCTCAAACAACCTATTATGTAACTTCTGTAGTGAACTGCCATCAGCTGACTGTGAGATCATAGGACAGGATCTGATAAACTCTTACACAGAAATGTCAATAGATAATACTTGTTATCCTTCCCAGGCCTATATTATGGAATGAATATACTGTGTGTGTGTGTGTGTGTGTGTGTGTGTGTATACATATATATATACACTATACACACACATATATACATATACATATATATACATACATATACATATATACATATATATATCCTAGTATGGAATGAAAATATATAATATATACATATATATGTAATGTTTTGTTCCTAAAGTGTTTTTTCAAGTAACAGAAGTAAGCTGGAGGAATAGATATGATCAGCATCTTTCCAGGGTCATGCCTAAGAACTTTCAAATTGTAATACATTTTATAAAAGGGGGGAAATAAAAGCTCTTGCTGCATTTTCAGGGACAGCTGTCCTAACTGAACATAACACAATAAAAGTAATATCAGCAGCAAGGGGGAATGTTCAAGTCCCAGAGGCAATAACTAGAAGAAGGTATGTCCAGGCACCAAAAAAAAAAAAAAAAAAAAAAAAAAAAAAATCATGTTCTTCGGGCAATACAAACAAAAGTTTCAGCATATTTTCTAAATTCAAAGATAGCTTTTACACATGAAAATTTAACTATAAATAAAGCATAACTGCTTTTCCGAGTCACCCTAATTTATTATACTTTTCCTTATTTAATAAACAGTTTTATTAAAGTTTAACACAAATCAAGGACCAAGATGATAAGTCTATGGCTTGATGAATTTTCATAAAATAAATACATTCATGAAACAGGCCCTGAGACTGAGAAACAGAATATTGACAGTACCTCAGAAGACCCCTCATACACTTTTCAAGTGACTAACTCCCTTCCAGGTACAACTAGAGTGGCCATTCTACCTTCTAACACCACAGAATAGCTTTGTCAGTGCACTTGAAGCAGAAACAACTCTGCTATTTTACACTAGTCATATTATTCCTATTTAGTATTAAGTCAAAAACACAATAATTAGAGATATTTGGTTCCTAAGGTATTCTTCAAAGTATCTGTTTTTCTGAAAGTGTATCATCTTGAATTATCAAGATCTGAAGGTGCCAAGTTTGAAAAGATGACTTTTTACTACCAGGACCTAAGACAGAAGAGTAATGATACTGAAGGAAGTCACTATATCAAGTGAGCAAGAGCATCATTACTGCACCATGAAATACAGCAGAGCTTAGGCCATAAATTCAGAGTAAACTTCCTTTATGTGTAACACTTTATTATTTTATTATTATCAAGGAGAAATATAACTTTGCCTTTAGCCATGTTCAAATCTTCTGGGGGAGAAATATTAAATATATAAACAAGTGAGGAATGAACTTCAGCATTGTAATACATTATGAATATATTTGAGGCATAAAATCTATAATAAATGGATGGAACCAGTACTGGTACATTTCATATTTAAGAAGTGGCTGGTAATACTTCATTCTGGCGGAGCAATTTATAGATTGGGTCGTTGTTTTCCTTACTCTTCACTCAAACGGTCCATCAATTTTCATGTTTTTAAAAACTTGGATGATGACTTAATCAGGGCCTGAGTTTCAGGTTTTTAGAAAGTTGGATGATGAGTTCATAGATTTCCTTACTACCAATTTTACTTTTTTTCAAGGCAGAAAGAAAGTAGGAGAAATAAACTGATTTATAAACTCTCATTATCCCTTGGTACTTTATCCCACACACCATGGACCTTGCTAAGCATAGTATGAGAAAAGGGGGAATAGAAATATTGTTGCATGTTTATTAAGCAATTGGGTGGATATAGTTCTTTATTGGTAGCTGGTCATGTAATAAAATATAGCCCTACTTCCTATGAGCTTAAAGTTAAAAATTAAATTATACCAAGCTTTTCTTCGTAGGCAGTCTGTATACACTTCTATAAGAATGAAAGGAAACAGCCACATGGATAGTTCTGAATGGTGGATATTACAAAAGCTTTTATCATTGAACTTATTCTAGTTATAAGTCACAGAACTTCTAACAAAATAATGAAACAATTTTGTAAAGGCCCAACTCATCAAGATGGAGAAAGTAACCCATGTCTATTGGATCCAATCTCAACTTCTCCCTAAATCTCACTTTAAGCTGATATATGTAATCACATCTCTGATTGATAAAAAACAAGAACAAAAACAAAAATGTTTCCCTGTCTTTTGCAGCTGTTACTCAAATAAGGAAGACAAAAGTTGTGGCTTCAAATTATTTATTTGATATGGTACAGGAATAGGGTAAATAGATACAGGAGTAAAGCAAAAGGGAAAAAAATATTGATTAAAATAGTTACTAATTCTTAAAAAGAGGTAGATGCCAAAATGTTAACATATTTCATCTCAGGACAATAAGAAGACTGTCGGGTTTATTTTTTTTTTTAAGTTTATTTATTTATTTATTTTTGTAATCTCTACACTCAATGTAGCTTGAACTCATGACCCCAAGATCGAGACTCACATGCTTTTCCAACTGAGCCACCCAAGTACCCTGGATTTATTTGAATTAATTAATTAATTAATTAATTTACTATTTCAAAGCCCTGGGAAAAGAGGGAAAACAGAAAAAGAAAGCTCATAGGATGAAAATGGAGTTTCATAAGAGTGATAGTCCAAGCTGAGGTAGAGCCAGAAGCTGAAACAATCCCTTGAACTTGTAGCTAAGGTAGTTTGTTGCTTTGATCTAAGCATGGGTGTCCCGATGGCTTAAATTTACTACAGAAATCAGTAGTTCTCAAAGTGTTGTCCCCAGATCAGCAGCATCAGCATCACCTGGAAACTTGTAAGAAATGCAAATTTCCAGGCTATATCCCCAAATCTACTGAATTAGAAACTCTGGAGGGTACAGCCCTCTGCTTCCAAAGCCTTCCTGGGGCCTCTGATGCAAGGTGAGCTTTGAGAACTACTGGTCTAAAGCAGAAGTCAGCAAACTTTTTCTGTAAAGGGCCAGAGAGTTTTAGATTTTGCAGTTTGTACTCTGCTTGTCACAGATCCGCAATTCTGCTCAGTAGTGAAAAAGCAGCCACAGACAAAGTGTAGACTGATGGGCATGGTAGCGTTCCAATAGAATTTTGTTCACAAAAACTGGTCATGGGCCAAATTTGGGCCCCATGGTCATTGATGACTCTTGTATAGAAACCTTTTGGGAGGAGAGGAAGCAGGCAAGTTTGCTCACCACTTCTCCCTTCCCGCCTTTACCCTTTCGTTGTTCCTGACACCTAGTGATGAGTGAAGATGGTACCAAAGTACATTCCAATGTGTGTGCACATCCCTGCTTCTACTTGAGAATAGTGTGTAGGAAGTTCTTTAGCCATTTAGTAATTATGGAAGACATAGTAATTATGAAAAGACAGCAGTAGAAAGGTATGAACATAAATCCACTAATTAGTAGAACTCCAGAGGTAAGAAAGAAGAGTAGCCTTAAGACTGAAATATAAACTAAAAATAGAACAACCTTATCATCCAGCAATTGCACTATTAGGTATTTACCCAAAGGATACAAAAATACAGATTCAAAGGGGTACGATGGAGTAACACTCAACCGTCAAAAAGAATGAAATCTTGCCATTTGCAATGACGTGGATAGAGCTAGAGTGTATTAGGCTAAACAAAATAAGTCAATCAGAGAAAGACAAATGCCATATGATTTCACTCATATGTGGAATTTAAGAAAACAGATGAACATATGGGAAAGGAGGGGGACAAAAAAGAGACGAGAGGGAAACAAATCACAAGAAACTCAACAATAGACAATAAACTAAGGGTTAATGGAGGGAAGTGGGAGGGAGATGGGCTAGATGGATGATTATTATTAAGGAGGGTACTTGTTGTAATGAGCACTAGGTATTTTATGTAAGTGATGAATCACTGAATTCTACTCCTGAAACCAATATTGCACTGTATGTTAACTAAAATTTAAATTAAAAAAAGAGTGAAATATAAACTCCAAAACCATCACTTATTCATGTTTTTCTGTCATTTTCTTTTTTTTTATTTTTTTTAACATTTATTCATTTGTTGATAGAGACAGAGTGTGAGTGGGGGAGGGGCAGAGAGAGAGGGAGATGCAGAATCCAGAGCAAGCTCCAGGCCCTGAACTTACAGCACAGAGCCCGACGCAGGGATCGAACTCATGGACCGTGAGATCATGACCTGATCTGAAGTCGGACGCCCAACCGACTAAGCCACCCAGGTACCCCTTGTGTAATTTTCTTAAAGGAAATGTTCCCTATGACCTATCTTCTCTCCTGAGGAAAGAGAGAGGGGAAAAAAGGCATCCTGACATCTTCATTCACCATTCCCCCCTCCTCCCCCCCACATACATGCATATGGCTGACCACAGTGAGATTGATAGTAGACTTGCCACTTAGCATGTATCCACATGAACGTCCTTCTGGAACACTCAACAAATCTGAGATGGAAATGATTACCTTATCTCAGAGGCTCTCAAACTCTATCAAACATCACAATCACCTGGATATCTTATTAAAACACATTGCTGTGCCCTACGCCCAGAGTCCCTGATTCAATAGGTTGGGTTAGGGTATCAGAACTTATAGCTCTAACAAGTTTCCAGGTGATGCTGATGATGCCAATCTGGAAAACACACGGTGAGAACCACTACCCACACTCTTCCTTTGCTGTGCTGTTTCCAGTCTTAATTGGCAAAATCGCCATTTTATATGAGTAACCAAATACATGAGTCATTCTTGACCCATCACTGTCTCTTACCACCACGTTAAGTAACCATCCAGTAAAATCAAGCTTGTCCTTCAGTGTTTTGAAAATCCAGCCCATCTGTACTGTCCTTATTGTCAATGAATTAGTTTAGGTCAGTGTTCCCATATGTTTCTTATAAAAAATAAGTATATCCATAGACTGTAGAGGTAAACACATCTAATTGTTATTGGGGACAACAGGCGGGGGATTCCTCTAAACATCCTCAGGGATGAGGGGATCAATCTCCCTGCACAGCTCTTCCCCATTCATTTCATGGAGAAACCTTATTTGAGGTATTTTTAATCACATATCTTGAATATTTTTGTAGCTGTCTAAACATTCTACCTAATTCCAGATTTAGCACTTCAAATACACATTCTACTAGGCAAAGGGATTTTTTTAAGTTATAAGTTAACCAAATACTATAAGACCAAATACTTATCTCTCCTTGTACCTTACACAATGAACATTGAGTTCATTTAGCTTTGCACACACTGTGCATCAGCCATAATTCTAACAGGATACAGATGTCATACTTAAAATAGAATCATTCAAGGAAGGTTTATTTACAAAGGTGAGAGCGTAGAGCAACAATTCTCAAGCATGCAAACATATCAAAGCAGTGATTTTACTCCTGGGGGCATTGGACAATGTCTGCAAACATTATCAAGACTGATGGGATGGTTTGGGTGTGCAGAGGCCCAGGATGCTGCTAAACACCCTACAATGCACAGGATGGTGTTGTGCAACAAAGAAATAGACAATCCAAATGTCAATAGTGCCAAGGTTAAGAAACCATGCCACAGAGTAAGTTCTTTTTTTTTTTTTTAGTTTAAGCTTATTTATTCATTTTGAGACACAGAAAGAGAGCAGTGGAAGGGCAGAGAGAATCCCAAGCAGGCTCTTTGCTGTCAACACAGAACCAAATGTGGGGCTCAAACCCAGGAACCATGAGATCATAACCTGAGCCGAAACCAAAAGTTGGACACTCAATTACTGAGCCACCCAGGCTCCTCCAGAGTAAGTTCTAATTAAAAATGTTTGTCAAGCTGAGCTAAGCCTGATGTGCAAACACAATTCCCTCGTGCAACTAATTCTGCTTGAGTTAACTGAAAAGGAATTATGAGAGGTGATCTGTGCAGAATGATGGACCCTCCATGTTATATTGGCTCTGATATCTAGTTTAAGTTTACCTTTTTGAAGATAACTGACCTGCTCCATGTAGTAGCTTTTATGTGGCTGAGGGGGTTCCAACTTTCCTGAGAAGAGCCCAGTGTGTCAACATTTTGCTCCAATGAAAATAGGCTGCTGAAGTATCCCATTAATGGAAATAGGCTGTGAAAAAGTCGCATTAATGCATTCATGAAATACTCATTGAGAGCTTACTATATCCAAACACTATTCAAAACAAGCTTGAATGTATAACTTAGGGTAATCTAAAGAAGGTTTGGCTCTAATGTTACAGGTAAATCTTTTTAAAAAAATTTTTTTAATGTCTATTTATTTCTGAGAGAAAGAGAGAGAGAGAGGCAGACTGCAAGCAGGGGAGGGGCAGAGAGACAGAATCTGAAACAGGCTCCAAGCTCTGAGTTATCCTCACAGAGCCCCAGATGCATGGCTGAAACCCACAAACCATGAGGTCATGACCTGAGCTGAAGTCAGATGCTTAACTGACCAAACCACCCAGGCACCCCGCTACAGGTAAATCTTAACTCATAGGTTACAGAATGACATTTGTCCTTATAGACTGCCCCTGCTGAAGGAAAGACAGTGAGGTCTCCATGATGAGTCCAACAAGATAGAAGGGAGTCAGAAGAGGTTTCCTTAGCCTGTTGGCACCACTCTGCATGATATCAAATGAAACCCCCTATGGTCTGAATAAGAAAATGTTCTATTTCCAACCACTAGAGAAAATAAAACCAGCATTTGTGTTCTTGATGAATATGGGGGTGGGGGTATATACTTATGAGTTACACCTCAGAAATAATTAATTAATATCTCTCTCATTGAAAGCAGAAGAGTATATATTGTGTCATTTGTGTGTCACATGCCCCAAATACATCCATTTATTATTTTATGCTCAGACAGGTGAAGTAAACACATGGTATAGTTCCCTCTATTCTCTCTCCTTCTGCCACAACAGAAATTAGTAATCAATCATGGCACTCTCTCCTCCTGAGCCTGGGCATGGCCTCAGATTCCTTCTGTATATAACACTTCAGGAGGCTACTATTAATACACAGGAATTGGCACTTCAGGTAAAATCTACCTGCGCTTTCTTGGCAAAGATATTGACCCTGAGTGGGCCTCAGTAACATATAAATATGTACCAGGAAAGAGTAACTCAATGACATTATATCATCTTATTTTGTTTAGTTTGTCTCTTCCTTGGTTCAGAACTGATAAGAGAGAATGTGGAATAATTTAGTTCTGATAAGGGGGCTGGAGCCAAAGTTTGGAGGAAATTATCCAAGGCAATAGGTGATGAATTTATATTATAAACGTTTATCTCCACTCTGGATCTCCTAAATTCCAAATTCATATATCTAACCACCTACTTGACATCTTGTCTTGCATGTTCAACAGACATATCTAAAAATTAAAACACCCTAGGGACTTCTGCTTTGTGCCAGATGAAACAATAGGGATTGGATTTAACCTCCACCAGCAGCAGCCCAACGTAATACAACTAGCAAACCAGACATAATATATGACACAGTTTTTAGACATTGGGCAACAGGGAGTGTGGACAGTGATTCCCCAAGAAAAGAGCAACAAACAAGGTGAGCCCCACACTTGCCCCTATTAACTGCCTGAAGAGAGTTTCCAGGCTGTAGAACAATGAGAAGGAACCTAGACAGAGCCCAATAGAGATGAAAAGACAAGAGATTTGAGTTCAGAGAGTCTAAGGCAGCTAAAATTTGTGAAACAGATCCCAGAGAAGAGGGAGCTACATGGAGAGAATTTAAGTCTTATTGGAGCACTGATGTGAGCATGGATGAAAGGAAACTAAAACTGGAGAAGGAATCTCCCGAAAGCAATAGGCAGAACAATTCTAATAGAAAAGGACATGCTGAGTTGAGAATAATTAATACTTCTACCAGCCAAAGGAGAAAGATCTTGTAATATATGGAGCATTGGGTAATATCCTCAGAAGAGTATCACCTTAATGTTGGGACAAATTAGACCCGGACTAAAGGATGCTCTGGACTCATCCTAACAAAGCTTAAGGCAGACCTTGAAACATATCCTATGTAACCTAACTGCATGCCAAAACAATGTCCAGCACTATTTATGAGTTACAACAAAATCTAGCACCCCACAACATAAAATTCAAAATGTTTGCCTTCAGTTTTTTTTAAATAAGCATCAAAGAAGCAGGGTATATGATCTATCACCAGAAGGAAAGTCCATCAGGAGCAACAGATCCATAATTTTCAGAGATGGTGAAATTAGCAAACAATAAATTCCAAGCACTGTTACACTTCATATACTCTAGAAGGTGGAAGAAAACATGAATATTATAAGGGAAGAATCAAATGTAATTTGTAGAGCTAGAAGTGTACATCAGAAATGAAAAATGTGGAAGAAATTAACCACAGGTTATACCTTACAAAAGAAAAGATCAGTCAACTTAAAGGTGTTGAAGTGAACTTAAGGCAATAGGAAATACCCACAATGAAGCACAGAGATAAAGTCTTCAAAAAAAAAAAAAAAAAAAAAAAGAACAACGCATCAATGACCTGTGAGGCAATATAAAACAATCTAACACAGTTTAATTGGAGACCCTGAAAGGAGAAGTGATAGAAAAAGTACTTGAAGAAATTATAACCAAAAATGTTCTAAATTTGATGAAAAATATAGCTCCAAGAAGCTCAAAGAACTCCAAAGAAAAAGAAACATAAAGGAAACCACACATCAAAACAACACAAACTGCACATCAAAAACAAATTGCTGCAAACTGGCAATAAAGAAGATTTAAAAGAAGGTGGGCAAAAAAAAAAAAAAGGTATAATAAATTCAGAGGACAAAGACCAGGATGACAACAGAATTGTCAGAAACTGTGAAACCCAGGGGACAATGGAGTGACTGACTATATTGGAAGGAAAGGTGAGGACTGTCAACCTAGAATTCTATATCCAGTGAAAATAACTTTCAAAAATGAAAGTGAAATAAAGATTGTTTCAGACCAAAAAAAAAAAAAAAAAAAGTGAGGGCATTAATCACCAACAGGAGTGCACTAAAAGAAATTTTAAAGGAAGTTTTTCTGATAGAAGGAAAAGTACACCAGAAAGATGCTAACTTGGCTCTATATAAGGGAATGAAGACCATAAGTGGTAGAAATGTAGATAAATATAAAAGTTAAAATATCCCAAACTGAGCTCCTGAATTGTTCCTCAAAATCTGCTTCTTGCTCAGCCTTTCCTTACCACATTTGAATGACAACTCCATCCTTCCAACCTCAGGTCAAAAATTTTATAATCAACATCTACTTGTCTTTTTTTGTATTCATGACTTGTATCAAATCATGGCTCTAACTTCAGAACATGTCCAGAATCTTCCCTCCGTAGCTATCTCCTTGGTGCTTACCTCCATCACTTTGCCTCAGCCTTCTAATTGGTTCCTCTACTTCGAGCACTACAATGTATTCACAACTCAGAGGTCACAGGAATCCTGTAAAAACATAAGACACTTCATGTCACACAAAGTTCAAGTGGTTTCCCATCTCATGCAGAGACAAGCCAAACTCTTGCTACAGTCCACAAGCCCCATCGGGCCTTCCCTTCTCCATCTTTTTATGGTTCTGTCCTGTTCCCTATGCCCTCCCTGTCACTCAGCTCAGGGTGCACTGGCCTTCTCAGACCCAGGAAGTACTCTCTCCTCTTGACATTTTTGCATTTCCTCTTCCTAGGTCATTTTTCCCCAGACGCTGTCATGGTTTATTCCCTCGTTTCCTTCAAATCTTTTCTCAGATGTCATATTCACTGAGGCCTTCCCTGAATCTCTATTTAAAGTTGCAACTTTCTGCCCACACACTCCTACCTGCTTCCCTGATTTATTGATCTTCACAGTCCTGTTTTATATATTGTGTCTACTGTCTTTCTCTCCATACTAGGACATAAGTTCCATGAGGGAAGGAATATTGTATTTTATTTTTACTTCTGAAACTCCAGTGTCTAGAGCAATGGCAGGCAGTTAGTAGTAGCCCTCAATACATGTTTGTTGAATGAAAGAATAGAGAAATGTGCTTGGCCTCGTCCTGCAGCTGTAGTACATGCTGTTTGTCAGCAGAGGGCAGCACAAGAGCATTAAGGTTTTAATGACTGAAGCCGGAGGAAACCAAAACCCAGCTCCATACACAGGAGATGAGGAGAGGTTTTACCAAATCTTTTACCAAAGAGTAATCAGGGGAGTTGAACCCACTTCTGTTTTTCAGTGTGTGACTTGGAGCTTCACCTCACTTTCTGGGCCTCAGTTTCCTCATATTTTAATTCAAGACCTATACTGGATTTAACTCTGTTTTGCTTTTGGCCCTAATATCCTAAGATTCTAAATTAAACTGGACCCCTGCTCAACCAATCTACCGTTTTAAATTCATATGCAGGTTAGAAAATAGAGCAATGCATTTCTCATAAAGTTGTATTCAAGCTACTGGGATTTCATTAACTATCCACAAGTTCTATAGAAAGGCCCTTTTGTATGAAGACTGTATGAAGGAGTGAGCTTGATTCAATTTATTTATTCCCTCCTCTATTCTTTTAATGAGACAGAGCAATACTTCTGGAAAGGGAAGAAAGTTAGTGCCAATCTGGAGATCCCAGAGCTGTGAAATAGTGTTAATTAAATGCTGTCATTTCTTTCCTTGTTATTAATTTTGGGAAGAAGTTAATATGTACAGCCTCCCAGAAAAAGAGGCCTCCCAGAAAAGAGGCTATTTAAATTTATCCATCAGAGGAAATGACTAAATTATTTTCCTCATGATGGAAGAGTTTGATTTTCTCTGAAAGAAGCAACATTTCTAAAATTGATCAGGGGAGGGCAGTAAAGAGTTACATACAGTTACTAGTTAATAAAGTATCCATACAAGAGAGAATTCTATTTTAAGCTAATTCATTATTGTATGTTTCCCTGCCCCCTAATAAAATTCACTCACCATTTTGTTGGTTTGAAGAAATTAAAGTGTCGTCAAAGGGCTTGTAGGTATTAGTTCAGTCATTGAGTTAGCATAGCACTTCAGAATAAAAACTCCTGAATTTCATGTTACCATTGAAAACTGAAGCCTGCTACCATAGGCAAGAGAAATCATTTTTTCATGATCAGATATTTAAGTGACTTTAATAAAATCCCCTTTACGGAACTAAATGCATTAATTTCTATTTTACAGTATTTTGTTCTTAGTCCTGGCATTTGACTTATTTCAGAATGTCTAACTCACATTCATATCTCAGAATTTTATTTTCTCATTGGAAAAGGGGGACATGAATAGACACACAGGTTGGCTTCTTAGTCCTGGCTATTATCTTAAAACAAAATCAACCTAGAGGCTGAGGGTTTTTGCCTACCTCCATTGATGTATGTGGGTGTCTTTGGTTGAAAATATATGGGGCTGCTTACGAAACAAGGAAGAAAAAAGTGTTGATGCCATTTATCCAAAGAGCACTAAATACACACGTCTGATTTTGAGTATCAGGTAAGGGTACCTGGAATGAATCAAATCATCCAAGCTCAATCCTGCTATGTTCTCATAATACCTGATTATTTCCTTTGTACCACTTACCAAGCTGTAGTTATCTAATGACTTATATTTTTTATTCTCTATCTTCATCACCTAGAACCGTACTACCTACTACTCTTGCCAAATCTCTCCTCATTCAGGGTTGTATCCCCGGCAATGTGCACAATGCCTGTTCATCTATCAGGGGCTCAACAAATATTTGTGATGGGATAAATAAATTCTTCTCGTTTATCAGCCCCAAGGATAAGAATGGTCTCACAGTCGTCTTCAAATTCCTAGTATTTAGCACATAACAGGGTAGAGCATGCAAATCCAATAAATGTTACTCAGATAAAGCATTGTCTAACTTATCTATTCTCTCTACAGGATGCCACAGTGAACAAAACGAGTTTCAGGTTCTCATAAAAACATTCTAGTAAAAGCTGGAAGAATAGAGGTAACAGACACATATGTGTGAATAATTAAATAAAATACCCAACAGTGATAAATGTACATAAACTCATATAGCATATCAAGAAAGCCTGCTTTGGGTAACTGGCAGTCAAGCTCACAGCTGACGGCACCATCCTCTCAGGAGCACAGAAGGGTCTCTCAGGCAAAGGAATAGTTTGTGCAAAGGCCCTGTGCAGGAGTTTGGCAGATTTGCAAAATCAGTGAGGCCAGAAGGATTTGCTGAATCAAGGCCTGGCCATCCATCCATACTATTCTTGGCAATGGAGACGAGAGAAAAGCATTTCAAAAGGAATGACACAAGGAATGTGGTAACAGGACAATCATCTAATAACAAAGACAAAGGAATCCTGTACTAAGCACTCCAAATCATAATGTTCAATACCCTTAGCATTGGATTTCACAGCAATTATATAAAGAATACCCCATGAAAACTTAGGTAAAT
Organism: Panthera uncia; assembly: GCF_023721935.1. Taxonomy (NCBI): domain Eukaryota; kingdom Metazoa; phylum Chordata; class Mammalia; order Carnivora; family Felidae; genus Panthera; species Panthera uncia. The sequence continues at coordinate 79,576,734 of NW_026057580.1, read as the reverse complement.
ATTATGTTTATAATGCTGTTTTAAACACCAGGATGCAAAGTTGCCTAGACAGGTAAATTCAACGAGGCAAAGACTATTCAAGGAAATAAAACAATATTCATGCTCATTTATTAAAGTATTACTCGACTTAGTGAGTGCCTTCTAATATCAGACATCATTCTTGGTTCTAGGAATACAACAATGAACAAAACAGAAAAAGCACCTATCCTCATGGAGCTTATACATATGAGTGAGGGAGAGATAGTCCTCCCCCCAAAAATTACTCAAAAGAATGAAATTATTTCATCTGTGACAAGCGCTACAAAGGAAACGTGCCAGGATCAACTTGGAAGGTTGGATGCCTTCCCAGGTCTGCTTCACAAATAATCTATCAACCAACCAGTAAGGCAATCAGTAAGAGAGGTTTCCTTTAAGTAGTGGAATGATGGGATAGTTTTCTCCTTTACGTTTTCTGCATTTTCTGAAGTTTTTGCAATGAGAATGTTATTTGACTTATGTGATCAAATTAACAGAATGTATTAAATAATACATAGCAATATTCTCATTAACATTTCAGATGTTAACCATAAAGATAGGAGTCTCCCCTGCCCAGGGAGAGGAGACACACATAAAGGAATATTATAAATGAGCTGTATTAAAAGTGACAAAAAGATTTGAGCTCCGTGATTTGGTGCCTCTGCTTTATAACTGTAACAAGTGTTCTCTGAAAGAGTAATCTCTCTCCTCAGAAGTATAAGAAAGCATACTTTATTATTTTTAACACAGATGTTTTCTTCTTTAATTTATGAAGAGTATTATCAGCAGGAACACCATGGTTAGCCCCATGTGATCAAAAAGAGATTTCTGCAATTCTGTCTTAGTTAAGCAGTAAGAAGTACTTTCAGGAGATTGGTGTACAGGTTATGGAGATGTCAGTGGACCTTGGCAGAACAAAACTCCTTATTTTAAAAACCTTCTTAATCAAATGTTCAAACCCAGAGTCAAAATACTGTTGATTGCCACAAAACCAACTGTGGAAATGGGTCATCAGTATCGACTATAATTGTTTCAGTAGGACATGGAGCATATTATTGTTCCATGTATCTGGGAAAGAACTTCAGTGTGATAGTCCTCAAGGGGCAGCATTGGGAAAACCAGTGTGTCACATACATCACACCTCCCTGCACCAGTTTGCGCTATTGATGAGGAATGACACGGGTGCAGGAACAGGACCAGCTCACCTTTTACTTAAATCAGGCAATCTACTGTAAGCAATGTAATATGAGATCTGAAGAGAGATTATACAGAACGTTAAGTAAAGAAGAAGAAACATTCTACTTCATTTGATCAAAACCAAAGCAAACAGAAGTATTATTTTCTTTGTCTCTGCCCTGCTAATGCACAAACACATTTCTAGATAAAAGTTAATATAACCACCAGAACAATGGGGAGGGAGTCATATGGGGGAGGGGTCAATAAAGTACCAAATCAGACAAAGCTGATATAATGGACCCATATTTCACTAGACCGTAAATTGTGTTTTTTCTTAATCTTCTGTCTCCCTTTACTTCCCCCTCCCATTTTAGAACCTCTATGAAAAATATGCATCTATATTGTCACTGTTATAGCGACTAGTATTCAGTGATTCTCAAGGAAAGGCAGGCAAGTCTTGCTCTTTTTCCCAGGCTTTCTTGTATTTCCTTGAAAGACAAAAAAAGAAAGAAAGAAAGAAAGAAAGAAAGAAAGAAAGAAAGAAAGAAGGCAAAGCAACAAGGAGAGACTGTTTGGTGCTGCCCAGTTCCCCATCATGCGATGCTGATGTAACGGGCTGGGGGCGCACTGACTGGCTGCCTGCGAACTGGTCATGCTCTTTTCACACATGGGGAGCAGCAATCAGCTTACAACTAAATCGCATCTGAGCACAAGCTGTCTCCACAAAGGCAACCAAAAAGGCAGCATTCAAAACCTGACAAAGCATCTCAAAAGCAGGAAAGAAAAGGAGACCCTAAAGCTACTGAAGGGAAAGGCTTCCAACACTAATACCCACTCGGTTTGGGCATTGTGCAGACTACAGAGAGGGAATGACGGATGGAATACCATCTGAAGTTCACACATGGAAAACCCTGCGTGTTTAACACCAGGAGTTAGAGGAAAGTGCCAAGATACAGAAGAAACAAATAAGAAGAGGAAAAAGAATAAGAAGGGAAATGCAATGTCGCGTGGTGACACCGGAACTGATGGTGTTTGTTATATCTTGGGCTCCCAGTGAACTCAGTTCATTATTCACAAGCAGGAATTTTGTAAATTGCATATACTTTGCATGTCATTTATTTTCTAATGTAAGCATTAGGAAGAGAGTCTTTTCCTGAAAGTTCAAATGCTTTTTGTTGGAAACACTTTAAGAAATTATACACTGACCAAAGATTATCAAATGATACCTAAAATATCATATCTGCTCCTCCTGGGCAGGGATTGTTAGTTCATGCCCTATAAATTATTTACAGTCAGATCATTAGCCATCTCAGAAATGGGTTATACCAGAAGAAATGTACCAGCTCTGACTTAATCTGGCCCTGAGATCGGAACCAATTCTCCTCACAGGATAGTGCAGGATATCTTACAAGATATCTATCTGCCTTTGTTATCTGCACACTTGTCTGCCTATTCCTACCTATGCATCCCTCTATGCGTCCAACACTCACCAAATGGCTCACATATTGCTTGGCTGTACTTACCTCTTTGTCACCACCTTCCTCTTTTGAAAGTCTTCAGCATTACAAAGTTACATGCTTTTATCATAGACTCTCTCTATTTCTTTTATTTCCTTTTATTTATTTATTTATTTATTTATTTGAGAGTGAGAGAGAGAGAGCAAGAGCATGCACCCACAGTAATTAGAGGAGGGGTAGAGGAAGAGGGAGAGAGAAAGATAATCCCAGGCAGGCTCCACACTGTCAGTGCAGATCTCAATGCAGGGCTGGAACTCTCCAACCTCAAGATCATGACCTAAACCAAAGTGGGACACTTAACCAACTGAGCTACCCAGGTACCCCCAATCAGACTCTTTCAAAGAGACATTTGGTAAGATCCATATACAGAAACTTGCTTAATTCCAGGTTGATAACATGCAAATGTCAATTTCTTTCTAATTGAGCTAAACAGAATAATCAAGACAAAACACTGAGCCTACTAAAAGAATATGAAAAAAATTGCATGTGTGATATATAGTTTTGGAATTAGATGTGGAGCAAAAGAGGAAACTAAGAGATTAGTTTATATGTATGCATAAATTACCTCATATATTTAATAATACTAACTTACAAAAAATAATGACACTAACTTATAGTTATGTAGTGCTTACCTTTTGTTAAGTGTTTTTCCAAACACTCAATAAATATTATTCCTTTGATACATACAGAAATTTTGTGATATAAATTCTATGGCTAATCATATTTTATTATTAGCTAGCATGAAAAACCAAAGCTCAGAAATTTACTAAGGTCATACAGCTAATAAGTAGCAGAGATGAGATTGGAACCCCAGCAGTTCAGATCTAGAAGCTGAACTCTTAAATTCTCTGCCGCACATCCTTTGTGTTAAAGAATGTATAAGATTTTTTTAATCAGCCCTTTCAAGGAACTTTGACACCTATTTTTTTAAATTAAAAGTAAATGTAATTTGATTAACTTGCAAAAATAAACGTGGGCATTAAGCAGATCAAACTAGTTATCTGCTTAGCCAGCATGAATTCCAGCTACCTGGGAAGTCAAACCATAAGAAGCATACTGGATAAGAAAGGATTAGAACAAGAGGAATTTGCTATGTGTCTTAGTTCAGACTGCCATAACAACAACAAAAAACATAGACTGTGTGGTTTAAACAACAATTCATTTCCCATAGTTCTGGAGGCTAAGAACTCCAAGATCAAAGTGCCAGCAGATCCAGGGTGAGGGGAAATCTCTCTTCTTGGTTTGCAGATGGCAATCTTCTCATTGTATCCTCACATAGGGAATGAGAGAGAAAACTCTCCTGTCTCTTCCTATAAAGGCACTAATCCCATTCGAGAGGGCTCTACCCTCATGACCTAATTATCTCCCACAGTACTTACCTCCTAATACCATCACGTCGGGGGTTAGGATTCCAACATAGGAATTTTGAGGAGACACAAACATTCAATCCATAATGCTAGTGATTTAAATTTAGAACAGTATCAGATCCTATCAGATCTCCACCAAGCATGGGATCAAGCCTTGTATTGAACTGATTTCAGAGCCTTTCTAAAAGTTGGCCATGAAGAGTCAAAATTATCCTTTGGTTTGGGATTGGGATATTTCACATACCACCCTTTTTGAAAATACGCACACATCTTCACATGTGCCACATTCTCAGTTGAAGGCCATGATACAACCAAGAAGGCAGGATACACATTTAGGTCTGAGCATGTCAAAAATGAAGATTTTGAGGGGAAAAAAATTAAGAACATACCAGAGTACAGTTTCAAGCAATATGGACTAGAATTTTAAATGTGGTGAAAGTGTAAGAGTAATTTCAACATTGATTCTGTATTAATTGAGACTAGGTTAAGTTATTTTAAAAGACTGTGGTTTTTATTGAAACACCAAGAAAAGTAACAATAGTCAAAATAATGTTACTCCTGATACATAGAAGCTGAAGTTACATGATGATCAACCCTGTGGCAGAGAGTGCCTGCAGTTCTGCATTTGGACTGAATGTGTAACCATGAGGACTGCATTTGAGGAATGGGGAGTGGAGGAAGAGGGTGGCTCAGGATTTAGAATCTACAATCCTTTTATCCATAATCATCAGGTGTGGCCAGTTTTTTAGGTTGTGTATGTAACTGAGATTGAGAGACACTTTGAAAAACATATTCTAGTTCAATCCAGACGAATCCTGCTTAATTTTTTTTCAGAAGTTACTACTCAATATCGAAAGTGATTCATTCAAAGAAATGCATAATAAAATAACACTGTCGGGGCGCCTGGGTGGCTCGGTCGGTTAAGCGTCCGACTCTTGATTTCAGCTCAGGTCATGACCTCACAATCATGAGATGAAGCCCCGTGGGGCTCTGCACTATGAGTGCTTGGGATTCTCTCTCTCCCTCTCTCTCTGCCCCTCCTCAGCTCATGGGCATATGCTCTTTCTCCCTCCCTGTCTCTCTCTCTTTCTCAAATGAACATTAAAAAAAAAATAACAGTGTCATCACATAGTTGAAAGTCTTTTGAAATGATAATAATCATTCTTTCATAAAGTGTACACTCTGCTTTACTAGTGAGGGTATAAATTAGAATATAAAATCTTATATGGACAGAAATTGATATCAACAAAATTTTTCATATCATTTGATCCAGTAATTCCATTTCTAGAAACTGATGCTAGGAAAATAATAAAAAATCTACTTGAAGATTGATGTAGAAGAATATCCCCTATTGCATTATTTGTTATGACAAAACATGGGAAACAAGCTAGATCTCTAATATTAAGTAAATGGTTATATTATTGGTTGTGTTATTTGTTTTAACTGCTGTGTCAACAATTACCCATGTTTTAAAGAGCATTAACTACTCTTAAAAACTGAGAACACACTGAGGGTTGATGAGGGGTGGGAGGGAGGGGAGGGAGGGTGATGGGTATTGAGGAGGGCACCTGTTGGGATGAGCACTGGGTGTTGAATGGAAACCAGTTTGACAATAAATTTCATATATTGAAAAATAAATAAATTAAATAAAGAGCATTAACTACCAAACTCCCTCAAGAGACTGTGGCAAGAGGTTATGTCCCCCGGTTCCATGATAAGTGGGCTGCTCTTAGCTTTGTGATCTGGCTTCATACCCTGTGTGCTGTCTCAGGCTGCTGCCTGTTATCTCCCTTTCCGATTTTCCACAGTCACTCAGCTTTCATCTGTCTCCTCAAAATGTCATGCTATAAAGTCTGGTTCCAATCCCTAAACTCTCAGCTGCTTTCCCCTCCTCCAAACACCTCAAGAGAAAGCAAGGAAGCAAATTTTTCAGTCCTGAATCAGAAAGTTATTGCTACCTGGGAACCCAATTAAGGAGGAAGGCCATGCCATTAGGAATCTATGCCGTATTTGGCTACCCAGAGTCAGACACACCACAGCGGCTGACTTTCTGGGAAATCTCTTTGCTTGGGGCAGAACCCACACTAAGTAACTGAGGAGAAAGGCTGGTTCCAGAGGGATTCAAAGCAGCTGCTTAGAGCTCTGTTTACTTTAGTAATCTGTGTTATTTTTAATAATCTATCAGTATATAGAAAGCAACCACCTGACTTACAAAAGGATTTTTTATCCAGTCGTTAAAGGTATTCACTTTTTAAACATTGTAATATTTCTAAGTGATCTTTTATTTTGGATCTGGAAATTTTTGACACAGTGGTGTCATGAACCATAGAAAGATCCTGGATAGATGAGAACAATACCTTTCTTTGTAAAATGGGAGGAAAGAGGTTCTAAACAAGGCAATGGAAAAGTGCTGGCTTGCTGCTATCATCATAGGTGCTTCCTTAAGTAGATAAATTTTAGAAAGAGTGACCCTGGAAAATGCTTGTCAGCATTATCTGGTATTAACTGTACTCTCTTCAAGCTCTAATGTTGCTATGATCACATAATTCTAGACATAGAATAGGTACTGGGAATTTCAAGTCCTTCCATCTATATTCAGACAAACGAAATGTAATGCTAAACATACAAAAAAAAAAAAAAAAGTAGAACCATTGCTTGGGCTTTTGGGCAAAGCCCCAACTTCTTATTAGAAATACAAAGAGATCTGTTCATAATTAGCCCCATAGCTAAAGCTTCTTCATTTGCAACAAAAGCCAGATTTTCAAACCTTTCCTCCTGCAAATATAACAGTGCAAACCACTATTTAAGTATAAATTCAAGATGCTTCAAAGAGAAATATAATGAAGGGAAATATGTTTGCAGCTACTTTGATAGTAAAAAAAGACACAGTAAGGCTGATTAAGTCTGTCTTAAAACTCTGCACTGGAAAACAGGTACAACAAAAATCCCCCATTGCTAAATCACTGTTGTTCTGTCAGTGATAATGACTTAATAGCAGCAGGAAGTATCAAGAAATAAGGAAGATCCCAGGTCACCAATATTATGAAAATACTCTTTACCATGGGGCTGGATAAGTTCTTTCACTATAACCTGCCAGTTTTTATCACTAAAAACTTACAGGTTTGAAAATATAAATTAGTGTATTTGATTGATTTTGCATAAGGCATTAGGTAATCACAGCCCCATACACAGAAGAAAGTCTTATATTTTCCTTCTCTAAGCTTCAAAGGAAAGCATGAGAGAAGCAGTCCCTTTCCCCAGGAAACTGTAGCTCAAGGGCTTATAGCTTCTGGCTACTCATTGCTGAATTAATATATGAGAGAATAATTTTTTCAGGATCATTTTTTAAAAAAATTTTTTAATGTTTATTTTATATTTGAGAGAAAGAGCACAAGTGGAGGACAGGCAGAGAGCAAGGGAGAGACAGAATCTGAAGCAGCTCCAGGCTCCAAGCTGTCAGCACAGAGCCCAACAGGGGCCTGGAACTCATGAACCTCAAGATCATGACCTGTGCCAAGGTCAGACACTTAACCCTTAACTGACTGAGCCACCCAGGCACCCCTCAGGATCATTTAAATAGGGGGATGAAAATGCCTTAAAGAGATGTTGAAAATGGAAAGAAGACACACCAGGAAGGTGATCCATTTTAAAGGCTCAGAAAGAAGCTAAAAATGGCTGTGGGAAAGTAAGAAGCATGGTTTCTACAGATCTTGAACTTGGCCTTTTGGGAAAACAGATAGATTCCACCCTGTGCTTACAGCGTCTAATCCCCATCAACTCCCAGAGAAGAAAGCCTATAATGAAAGCCGATTACCTCACAACATGCCCCTGGAAAGAATGATCCATCTACTTTCTATCGCTTACTGAGTTACAGGGGTTACCATGGTTCAGGCAGCCTCATTACAAGCAATGCTAAACATGCAGTGTGTGAATGGAGATGACATAAAGGCACTGGGAATGCTGCTGTGTGAAATCCAATGGCTCCTTGTTTTGTATCAACAAAGCCATGGGCCTGAATGGTGAGTATAGCAAGAGAGAAAGAAGTTCAAAACAACACAATTAGGTTGCATTCTATGCAAAATTTCATAAGCTACCTAAAGCTGAATAGTTTATGACTGAAAAAAAATGAACCTTTTAGAGAGTAAGAATGTAAGTAAAACAAACCTCACAATTTTGTCCCTAATCTTTATCACCTGGTTAAAGCATTCTATAATTTCAGTAAGTTTCACTTTTGTTTTGCTTTGGTTTTCAGCTTGGAAGTCTTTCTTGGATTAACGTTTTCATATTTTAATTTACTTTTTAACATTTTATTCTATGCATACATACTTTAGTGTGTGCTAGTATTTTTTTCCCTGACTTATTTGACATTTAGTGCAAACATCATGCCCTTTAAAATACTTCAGTGTGCGTTCCAAGAACAAGGACATTTTCTTACATAACTACACATAAATTATCATATTCTGGAGGCTTTACATTAATGCAATATTATACAAAATGCATCTTATTTTCAGTATTCACCAATGATCCCAAAAATATTCTTTTTGGAATTTTTGGTCCCAATCCAAGACTTTACATTGCATTTACTTATCAGATCTCTTTAGTCTCTTTTCATATAAAATAATACCTTAGTCTTTTGTTTTCTTTCATGTTTTTTGAAAACTACAGACCAGCTGTTTCATAGAATGTCTGTCAGTGTGGATTCATCTGATGTTTCCTTGTGTGTACATGCATCTTTGTGTCTCAGTTGGGAGTATTGTGTCATTAGCGCATCGCAACAGGAGACTCAGCTGTTTATTCGTGACTTTAGCTGTGAAGACTTAGTTAAGGTGACATCTGCCAGGTTTCTATACTAGAATGTTACTTTTTTAATTTTTATAATTAACCTGTAATCTGTCGGGAGACACTTTGAGATAATGTGATATACATTCAAACTTTCACCTGATAGTTTTAGCATTTTAGCATCCATCAATGATGTTTGCTGGAAATAATTATTATGTGATGGCTAAAAAACAATTTTATCACCTTTTGAAAAAAACTGTATTAGTAGAAACTAAACAAAAAAAGAGATTTGGATTTTGTCATTTCTTTATGTCTTTAGATGTACAAAGAGATGCCTGTGCAATTTAATCAAACATGCAACTCAACCGACTTCCTAAAACAAATAGAAATATTTCTTTCCTGCTCACATTATCTTTGAGTGGAAAGCCTTTTCTCTCATGAAGGTACCTTAATGTGTGCATAAGTGCATGTGTGTGTGGCAGTTATATTATTTATTTCTTCCTAAGAAAGTCCTGTGGCATAATATATATTGATCTATATCTATATCTATAGACATACATGTTTTCCAATACAATTCCAATTTTTTTCATGTAGTTGTAGGACTTTCCCCCTATGAACAAAGGTATTGGTGGATGGATGTCCAAATGATAAATCTTTTTTTAATACCAGATGCTCTGGGGGGCCCAGAAGCAGGGCAGAAACTTGAAAATCATTCCATAAACTGGAATAATCAGGTATATAGAAATCAATTTTTTAGCTTGCATAAAATGGATGCTCAATAGACTATGTTAAATGGGTAATTGACTGAGCCCCATTAAATATATAATGAGTTATTAAAAAAAGATAAAAGAAAGTTTTCTAGCAATGTATTAAAAGTAACGATGCATTTAATATGTAAAAACCAAGATTGAAAAAAATCTCATATTTGAAAGGTTACATTTTACCTACTCTGAAGCAATAGAAAAAGGGTAAACTCTTGCACGATTTATAAATTATGTTTCAGTCAGGAGAAAAAGGAAGCCAAGATATAAAATAGAGGGTTTAATTTAATAGAAACAGGTCAAGACAACATCATGCAGTGTTCGTGTTGGTTGTGTTTTCAACTCATCAATAAGCATCGAGTGTTTCTTTATAGAGAGTCATGTAGCATCTGAACAGTCAGTGCTGATTCTGAGTTCCCAGAACAGGCAGAATCTAACATTACAGAGGCAAGAGGCTTACTGAATAAGCACATTTTGAAATACCGATGGGCAATTTTGGAAAAAAAAATCCACTGTCTGACTCAGTTGTGAAACATATAACTAAAATTATTTTAGTAGAAGAGTTTGTTTTCTGTTGTCCTGTGAACTTGATGAATCATGCATAAATGTGGAAAGTCCTGGAAACTACAAACTTGACTAATATAATGGAAATAGTACTGAACTTGGAAGTCAGAAGGCTTGGGTTTGAGTTTCAGTTTCTTTACTTAATTAGGTCTATCCCTTGGGTAGGTTATTCAATCTTTCTGAGTCAACTCTGCCTATAAATAATGTAGAAATGCTTTTGAAATATTAAAGTACTAAGTGAATCATTATTTTGAAGGTCCAGGGAGGAAATATGTGCAAATGGCATACAGTTTTATTTAAAATTTTTAATTTCACTAATGGGTAATTTATGGATATTAAACTAGATGAAACTATTCTATATATGACCCTAAAATTTAAGCTCACTAGATATGCCTGAAGTATGTTAGGTTGGACTTCTGTGGGAAATGACATCTGTCTAGCAGTTTATCATACTGCTGCTCCATAAATTCTTATACAGAATAAAATCAAAAGGCACAACAACAATAATTTAAGCTCCATAATGGTAGGGATATTTTCTCCTATATCCCTAGTGCTTAAAACCGCACCTGGCATGAAGGAGGGATTCCATACATATTTGATGAAAGAATAAATTAATTAAGCAGGACTAGGAGTCATCCTATTGCTAGAATCTGGAAAACATTTGCATTGATAACGACATGAGAAGAACAGTTACTGATCTCTGTGCAATATACCATTAAGCAATGCAAATCTGCTGGCTGGAGACAAGAATAGAAACTTTTGTCCTTACTCCATTGTCTGCCACTGAATCAGAAGCACAGGTATTTACCAACCAGAAATCAAAGCATATACCTCTCTCCAGCCAGAGTGCAGAAACCTGCATATTGGTTTCCCTCATCCTCAAACTATCTTTTTCTATGAAAAATTAGCCTAAGACCTTCAGAAAATAAGTAGGCAAGAAATAGGGCAGAGAAATATTGTAGAACCCTGGGAGTTGTAGTCCTCATAAAAAAAATTATACATACGTGTATGGAAGTAGGATGACCAACATTACTGAAAAATTACTAGTCGTCCCGTAATAATGGTGCTTTAGCATCTCAGACAGCTAAATAATAGACAAAAAATAAGATATCAGTTTAAGTCAAACAGAACTCTATTCTCTATATGCCTGGCATATATTTAAATTAACTTAGGAGGTAAGCAGTAATATGCTATCCAACTTCAGATTAAATAATATATTGACTAAAACTCAATGTTGTGCTGTGACTCCTGTTAAATACCCCATCAGACATACTGTGTTATATATGTGTAACTTAGCTTAAACTTAGGCTCCAGGGGCAGTCCATTGCTGTAATTGAAAAGTTCATGTGCTTAAGTGACCAACTTTCCATCAAGAATACAAGGCCTGGAAGTGGTGTGAGTCTTAATCAGGAAGCTGTTACTCTGCTAATTTTCATAGAATTGCAGAACTGGGTTTTTATTGGTGGAAACAATGGCCTGTGAACTGGCATGATGAATGTTGGAAATGAACTCTCAAAGGTTAAATTAAAGATATTCAAAGTATGTCAATTAGCTAACGTGGCATGGCTAGATGGATGGATAGAGAGGTGATGATGATGATGATAGATACATAGATAGGTAGATAATAGATAAGATAGATAGGCATAGACATAGACATACATGCATGTAGTTTTTAAAAAGACACCAATTCTTTGTAACGTGCATAAGCAAGGTAGAAGAGCCCAGAAAAGCAGGCCTTACCTTTAGGGATGATGCTTTAGACTAAAATTCTACCCTCTCTGCCCCCAAGAATGAACTCTTGAGGGCTTTGAATGGTGTCCTGCCCAGCCATATTGGAACCTGAGATCACTGCCGTTTTATACACTTACCAAAATGTCCCTCTCATATTTTGAACCAAATGGAAAAAGTTACTAGAATCTTTATAATCAAAAACATGACCATATATAAAATCTTGCATTGGCCTAATGGGATTGGATGCCATTGTCAACCTTTATAAATTGTTATGGAAGGTCCTTGGAAATGACTTGTTTTGTTCCACAGTAATGCAGACACATAAAACAAACAACAGTCTGTATTTTAAATTTTGACATTTTCTTCATAATGAATTATTTCACATTCATTTTTACCTTTTAAAATATTGACTTAAAATATTATTTCTCTGATTACTAAGTTTTTTGGCACCTCCTCAAATTTTGCAGCAAATGCTAGTGCCTCACAGCCCTGATTCTGAGTGTCTGAGGATGTCACAAGACTGAAATGTTTTGTGTATAGAATTTTGGCACTTGGCTCCAACACCTCAAAGAACCTCAATGGAGAGTGAACTATATCTTCTAGAGATTATAAAAAGAGTAGTGTAAAACATTTGTTTTGCCTTATTTTTATTATTTGTTATCTTACTAATAAATATTTAGTTTATAAGTATCTCTCTGTGTGGTATAATTTAGCTCAAACTTGCTTTCGTTTTTAACCTGACACCCAACAATTTCAGGATGGTAGCCAGTATCTACCAAAAAGAAGCCAAGAGTAATCGACTTAGGTTAGTTCATAACACTCAAGGGTACAATGAATGAAATCAGGGGTAACGTATATTCAATTTTATTTATCTACATTTTTGTAGCACTTATGCGTCAGACATTATTTTACATGCTTTACAAAAATTGACTCAAAACAATGTTCTATATGAAGTACTATTAACGTCTCTGTTTTATAGATGAGAAAACTTTCTTCTCGCTCAATAAAATCCAGAACCATGTCGTCTGTGAAAAGTGAAAGTTTGACTTCATTTTTGCCAATTTTGATGCCTTTTATTTCATTTTGTTGTCTGATTGCTGATGCTAGGACTTCTAACACTATGTTAAACAACAGTGGTGAGAGTGGACATCCCTGTCGTGTTCCTGATCTCAAGGGGAAAGCTCTCAGTTTTTCCTCGTTGAGGATGATATTAGCTGTGGGCTTTTCATATATGGCTTTTATTTTATTTTATTTTTTTTTCAACGTTTTTTATTTATTTTTGGGACAGAGAGAGACAGAGCATGAACAGGGGAGGGGCAGAGAGAGAGGGAGACACAGAATCGGAAACAGGCTCCAGGCTCCGAGCCATCAGCCCAGAGCCTGATGTGGGGCTCGAACTCACGGACCGCGAGATCGTGACCTGGCTGAAGTCGGACGCTTAACCGATTGCGCCACCCAGGCGCCCCCATATATGGCTTTTATGATGTTCAAGTATGTTCCTTCTATCCCAACTAGAAGACATCCAGATGGCCAACAGACACAAGAAAAGATGCTCAACTTCACTCATCATCAGGGAAATACAAATCAAAGCTGCACTGAGATACTGCCTCACACTGGTCAGAGTGGCTAAAATTAACAACTGAGGCAACAACAGATGTTCGTAAGGATGTGGAGAAATGGGAACCCTCTTGCACTGTTGGTGGGAATGAAAACTGGTGCAGCTGCTCTGAAAAACAGTGTGGAGGTTCCTCAAAAAATTAAAAATAGAACTACTCTATGACCCAGCAATAGCACTACTAGGAATTTACCCAAGGGATACAGGAGTGCTGATGCATAGGGACACTTGTACCCCAATGTTTATAGCAGTGCTTTCAATAATAGCCAAATTATGGAAAGAGTCTAAATGTCCATCAACTGACGAATGGATAAAGAAGTTGTGGTTTATGTATACAACGCAGTACTACTTGGCAATGAGAAACAATGAAATCATGCCATTTGCAGCAATGTGAATGGAACTGGAAGGTATTATGCTGAGTGAAATAAGTCAATCAGAAAAGGACAGATATCATATGTTTTCACTCATATGTGGATCTTGAGAAACTTAACAGAAGATCACGGGGGAAGGGAAGGGGAAAAAATAGTTACAAACAGAGAAGGAGGGAGGCAGAGCATGAGACTCTTAAATACAGGGAACAAACTGAGGGTGGATGGAGGGGTGGAGGAGAGGGGAAAATGGGTGATGGGCATTGAGGAGGGCACTTGTTGGGATGAGCACTGGGTGTTGTATGAAAGCCAATTTGACAAATTATTTTAAAAAATTAAAAATAAATCAATGAATAAATAAATAAAATGGTAAAAAAAATTTTTAATAAAAAAAAATCCAGAACCAGCTTTACCTCACTTGAAACTGAACGACAGAAAAAGTCCACATGGATATTATATAAAACTAACAGAGCAAAACAAAACAAAACAAAACCACAAAACACACTAAATCATAGGACTCACAGAGGGACTATATTTGTAAAACAGTTCATCAAAAGTACAAAAAAATTTAAAACCCTTGTTAAAATCCTCAGTTGAATACAAAAATGACAATTCCTAATTATGAAAAATCAGGCAAAATGAAATAGCAATCAATAAGATTTACCTGCTACAACGATTTTTTGGAGCATGGAGAAAGTTGTATTAGGTTGAATGTAAATCTTCTTAAAGCCTTCATTAAAAATGTTTCTGTTACACTCTTGGTTCAAATATACTTAAAACTCAGGGCGCCTGGGTGGCTCAGTCAGTTAAGCATCTGCTAAGTCATGATCTTAGCCCCACGTCGGGCTCTGTGCTGACAGCTCAGAGCCTGGAGCCTGCTTTGGATTCTGTGTTTACCTCTCTGTCTCTGCCCCTCTCCCACTCGCTCTCTGTCTGTCTGTCTCTCTCTCTCTCAAAAATAAATAGACATTAAAAATTTTTTTTAAATATATGCTTAAAAGTCAATTGTAGTGCTGATAGACACAAAAATATCATGGTTCAGAAACATGTCTCTAAAGATTGGCATTTAATTCCATCCATTCTCAGATTGCATCATATGAATTCTAAGGGTGGATATAATTTCTGGATTTAGATCCTCTTAGCCCAATAGCCTTTTCCCCCCAACTTTATCGAGATGTAATTGACATGCAACATAGTGTAAGTTTAATGTGTACAACATGTTAATTTGATACATTTATACATTGTGATAGGATTACCACCTTAGCGTTAGCTAACACCTCCATCACTTCACATAATTACCATTTCCTTTTCATGGCAGGTGTAATAATTTTTAATTATTCATTTATGTGTGTGTCTTCTTTTTGTTTCATGAATCAATTACCTTTTTCACCCCCATTCCTAGCATAGGCCCACACAATAGGCATTAAAAAATGTTTGATGAGGGGCGCCTGGGTGGCGCAGTCGGTTAAGCGTCCGACTTCAGCCAGGTCACGATCTTGCGGTCCGTGAGTTCGAGCCCCGCGTCAGGCTCTGGGCTGATGGCTCGGAGCCTGGAGCCTGTTTCCGATTCTGTGTCTCCCTCTCTCTCTGCCCCTCCCCCGTTCATGCTCTGTCTCTCTCTGTCCCAAAAATAAATAAAAAACGTTGAAAAAAAAAATTAAAAAAAAAAAATGTTTGATGAAAAAATGTATAGCAAAAATGAACTACTGGGACCTCATCAAAACAAAAAGCTTCTGCACAGCAAAGGAAACAATCAGCAAAACTAAAAGGCAACTGACAGAATGGGAGAAGATATTTGCAAATGACATATCAGATAAAGGGTTATTATCCAAAATCTATAAAGAACTGATCAAACTCAACACCCAAAAAATAAATAACCCAGTGAAGAAATGGGCGAACGACATGAATAGACACTTCTCCAAGGAAGACATCCAGATGGCCAACCGACACGTGAAAAAATGCTCCACATCACTCATCATCAGGGAAATACAAATCAAAACCACGATGAGGTATCACCTCACACCTGTCAGAATGCCTAACATTAACAACTCAGGCAACAACAGATGTTGGCAAGGATGCAGAGAAAGAGGATCTCTTTTGCATTGTTGGTAGGAATGCAAGCTGGTGCAACCACTCTGGAAAACAGTATGGAGGTTCCTCAAAAAACTAAAAATAGAACTATCCTACGACCTAGCAATTGCACTACTAGGCATTTATCCATGGGATACAGGTTTGCTGTTTCTAAGGGACACATGCACCCCCATGTTTATAGCAGTACTATCAACAATAGCCCAAGTATGGAAAGAGCCCAAATGTCCATCAATGGATGAGTGGATAGAGAAGATGTGGTATATATATATACAATGGAGTATTACTCAGCAATCAAAAAGAATGAAATCTTGCCATTTGCAACTACGTGGATGGAACTGGAGGGTATTATGCTAAGTGAAATTAGAGAAAGACAAAAATCATATGACTTCACTCATATGAGGACTTTAAGAGATAAAACAGATGAACATAAGGGAAGGGAAACAAAAATAATATAAAAACAGGGAGGGGGCCAAAACAGAAGAGACTCATAAATATGGAGAACAAACTGAGGGTTACTGGAGGGGGTGTGGGAGGGGGGGACCGGCTAAATGGGTAAGGGGCACTAAGGAGTCTACTGAAATCATTGTTGCACTTTATGCTAACTAATTTGGATGTAAATTTTAAAAAATAAAAAAATAAAATTAAAAAAAATAAATAAATGTATAAATCCACTCCTCCCTTTTCCATAAAATGTGTTGAACATATGAATACTTAAATAAACACATTACAAATGAGCTCCCAATTTAATATTCTGTGGCCTATCATTCTCAACCAAAGAAAATGAATAGCATCTTTAAAGTACTCTTATTGAAAAGATCCTCTTTTGTTTCTAAAGTATAGATTCCAAATGAAAGATGTTGGCTCTCTGTGGTGTAGCAAACATATCCATTAAAATATATCAATTAGTGGATGGTATTTTAAAGTTTTTAAGTGACTTTTTTTTTCTCTTCAAAGGATTTTAAGATCCATATATCCTAAAGTCAGTGCTACCAATCCTTCCCAAACAAATACAGGATTATAAGAAACCACACATATTGTAGCTAAAGATTCCAGCTTGATTTTAAGGGGAAAGATGATTAATGAATGTTCAGGTGGATAGACACTACCTTGGCTGCTGTGATGGTGTTCTGATACCACTTGGCAGCAATCTGCAGGCTTAACAGGAAAGGACACTGACAAATGAATGCCAGAGAAGAATACTCTGTGTACGTCTTTTCATTGTTCCAAACATAATTCCATTGCTATCTGAGTGATCTGAGAATAAATGCTTTTCAGACACATACATAAAAAGGGACTGTGTAACTATCTGACAGACACCTCAGTACTGATTGTCAAAATAATAAAATTTACCTGACGGACTAATCAGAAAATTCTGTACTGTGGTAACCATTTCCGTGTTTAGGTAATTACACTGTTTTAGGCAAAGTAATCATTTTAGTAACTTTTTGTTATTCTTCTCAAACATTGAAGACTTCAGTGGACATCTTTGTAGCGTAATTGTCAATATTTGACACTTGCGCTTTGTTACCTGATAGTCACAGCCCCACACTAATTAGTTCCCTGAGAATGAAGTCCATTGTTAAAAATATTTTTGTTAAATCAGTTTTTAATTTTTTTTGCTGTTTAATTTTGAGAGAGACAGACAGAGTGCAAACAGGGGAGGAGCAGAGAAAGGGGGAGACACAGAATCTGAAGCAGGCTCTAGGCTCAGAGCTGTCAGCACAAAGCCTGACATGGGGCTCAAACCTATGAACCGCGAGATCATGACCTAAGCCAAAGTCAGATGCTTAACCGACTGAGCCACTCAGCCACCCCTAAATCAGTTTTAATTATGCATGATATAGTTTAAAGGTAATCAATGTTCTCAGTAAGTTGTACACACACGTATGTCACACTAACGCGCATGCTAGCATAAGCTCCACAAAGGCAGAAATCTTTGTTCTATTCGCTGCCATATCTCTAGCACCTACATAGTGCCTAAAACATTAAAGGAAACCCATACATATTTGTGGAGAGAACTGTGCCATGCAAAACACAATGGCCATGGTTTTATTTGCATATAAACTGAATGTTCCCCAGAGCAACTTTGAAAAGTGTGAGGTTCTATTTTCCCTTAACTTCATTCTCCATTCTCTGTATTACTCCTCCGCGTCCCTGTCAAATTCACTGTTTCCTTTGAACACCTGATAGTGTTAAAAATAGTGCTGATACTTATAATTTTTACATAATATAATGCTTCCTATGTCCAGAAACTGAGCTGTGCACTTTACATTTTCATTCAATTCCTACAATAGTTTTACAAACCATGTTATGTTATATAATTCTCCTTTAATAGAGGGATTCAGTCGAGTTACAGAGAGGTTAAGTACTTTGATCACACTTGAAGAGAGGAGGAGCTGGGATCAGATCTCAAATACCTCTAACTAGAAGCCCTAACCTCATCACCTTATCGTAGCACCTCCTCCTGACCTCCTACTCACTACACCGCCTCAGTACCATAACGTGAGAGGACATGCCATCCTTCTTTTCTTATGTATCAAAATCCTCACCTCTCTTCTCAGTTCCCTTTCCTCAACTTGCCAATGCCAGAACCCATCCTCTCTGACTCAAGAAGAATGAGGATGCTCTCGGGTATGTAGGATGACTGACTAATCAACTCATTACCCTTTAGCATAAATAAGTTTTAGTCAATATATTGCCTAAGCCAAACATTTTCATCTTAAACCTTGAATCTCAGCTCCTCAGTGGTAAGTTTCATCTCTTCATCGAGGAATTCAAGCACTAGTAAGAAATTGAGAAAAACATCTCCAAAGGTAGATACAATTTCATTTGTTCCACACTCTTTACTAGGAAACTTATTTGCCTATTTGTCAAGTACGGTGTTAGGCAATGGGGACATAAAGTTGAGTAAAGCAGAGCCCTTATCCTCTCAGAACTAATGAAAGAGAGAAAAGAAAAGGAGGCATGATAATAGTATTGTTTTTAAATAAGGTGCAATGGTTGCCCCAAGGGGGAAAAATTCATTCTACCTGAAGAGGTTAGATATGTTTTGACAACAAAAGCAATTTTTATGTTGGCTCTTTTAGAAAAAAAAATAATATTGGAAAGAGAAACAAATAGAGGGGGGAGTAGACCGGGAAAAGGAACAATGTGAGCAAAGGTGAAGACAATGGGTAATTGCATTCGTGTTTAGAAACTGATAGTTTACTTTAATTAGAATACGTTCATAGGCATCTTTCTAAATCACCAGTTTGAGGATACAGAATTTTCAAAAAGGAATGTATTATGCATAGTAGAATGCAAAGAGCTGAATTTTTACAACAAAAGAGAAGGAACTTTTATACTGATTTAATTTTTAAAATCAAAGAACAAATAAATATTATAGAAAGAGATTCATCTTATTAAAAGGTAAGGATGCTAAGTCGTGATAAAATTTAATGAGGATAATTTTGCAGAACAGGAACTTTAGTTATGTCTTGAAAAACTAAAGTTATAAAATAAATATGATCCATATCTTTTCATTATTTCTTTCAATGTTTCATGGAATGATTGTCTACATTATGCATATGCATATAATTGTACCAAGAAGGGGATTCTGTAGGATGAGGAAATCTATTCTCTATCAGAAGAATAGATGGCTCATCAATAATTGAATTAATACTATTTTTTCTTTCCATAACTGTCCTCAACATTTGTCTAGAATGGTTTGGGCAATACCACTAGGGAGGCAGACAGATGATACACTTTTATAAGTCAGTCATATTTATTCCTAACTCATTTAAATATTGCAGAAACAATCATACTAGTAGTGTCTAAGTTGGTTTAGCTTCTTTCTTAGGATACTAATTTATTTTTAAAAAGAAACCCTAAAATCCTAAAGAGATGATTGAATAGCAAAATGTCTAATGAATTAAATGAGTTCTTCGGTAGCCTGCATTAGCTATAACACACAATATTCTCAGTCTGTCGTTCTATCCCCCACACTGTCCCGACCAGCCCTCTCATCTCCTAGAAATCCCAGCTCCCTCACGACACCACTAACTACCAGTTTCTTCAGCCACAAATCTAGGAATCATCCTTTATTTCTCTCTGTACTTCATCTCTTACACCCAAGTCATCAACAAAGGCTGCTGCATCTACTTCTGAAATAGATTACAAAATGGGCTGCTTTTCTCCACAGCCACCACTTCTGCCCACCTTCAGTCCCCCTCTCTAGGAGACTACATCAAACCTTCCCAAAGTCTCCACACTTTCACTATGGATCATTCTCTAAGAAGAGCCAAAATAAATCAGTTTTAAAGGCTAGATTTCTAACCCCCCCTTAGAAAAAGTGAGTATACAGCATAGAGTATTTAGCATGTTAAAAAATATAGAGGTATAGAGAAAAAGAGCAAACATCAGGCTAGCCACTGACTGCATTAAGAAATAAAACTTTACCAGTACATTTAAGTCCTCTTACTTATCTCTCCTAAATCAACTTTTCCATTCACTAACCTCCAACACTCCTGTATTTTGATGTTTATTTTACCAGCGTACCTCTTTTTGGTCTACTGCATATATCTCTAAGCAATACTATTTCTTTACTTTTAAAGTTAGATATAAATGGTATTATGCTGTATGTATCCTTTGGCAACTTGTTTTTTCACTCATTGTTATGCCTGTGACATTTATGAATGTTAATTTTCACTTCTGTATAACATTCTACATTCTGAATAAATAATATTTCATTTATCCATTCTCTTGATATATATGTAAGTGGTTTTCAGGGTTTTTACTGTTACTACAAAAAATGCTTCCATAGATATTTTCATACTCTTACTGTATGTTTTTGAGAGTTTATTCTTAGGTATAATCCTATGACTAAATTGCTAAGCAGTAGAGAATTTCATTTTCAGCTTTACATTGTAGAACCAACCTGATGTAGTTATTTTCAAAAATTCGGTTATTTTGGAAGATAAAATAGCTCCAATACTAAGAGGAAGGTGAATACTATGTTCACCTGCCAAGAGTCTAGAGTAACGGAATTCTCTCAGGAGTCTGAATGCAAGATCAGATGATGTCCTAGGACTAGGCAATACAGGGAGCTCTGCCAAATCCGTTAAGCAGATTCTTCTATTGCATTCATACAAGATGGGGGATGCTTGTTAAGTTTAGCTAACCCATTCATAATATGTGAAGGTATTACTATTATAAATGGGAAGAATGGGTCTTTCTAGTATTGTATATTTAAGCAGATACATTTTGCCCTTATGTCTCTCTACCCACCTTGGGGTGCCTAGGTGGCTCAGTAAGTTAAGCGGCTGATTCTTGGTTTTGGCTCAGATAATGATCTCATAGTTTCGTGAGTTAGAGCCCCGCATGGGGCTCTGTGCACTGGGCTCTACGTTTGCAGTCCAGAGCCTGCTTGGGATTCTTTCTCTCTCCCTCGCTCTCCGCTCCTCCCCCACTTGGGCTGTCTCTGTCTCTCTCAAAATAAATAAACGTAAAAGAAAATCTCTCTACCCACCTAAATCCATGGCTTTTATTAACCACTCTCAGGGCACCTGGGTGGCTCAGTGGGTCAAGCATCTGACTTCAGCTGAGGTCATGATCTCAAAGTTTGTGAGTTCAAGCCCACGTCAGACTCTGTGTTGACAGCTCAGAGTCTGGAGACTGCTTCGGAATCAGTGACTCCCTCTTTCTCTGCCCCTCCCCCACTCATGCTCTGTCCCTTCTCTCAAAAAATAAATAAATGTTAAAAATAAATTTTAAAAAAGAACTCTCTGCCATTTTCCTCACTTTCATACTCCTCCTTCCTATCAACAAAACTGGTTTCAAAGTAGCAACTTTAAAAATCTAAACAGGATATAGTTTATGAATTTGTCAAAGCACTATCAATAAACAGACAAATCAAGACATTATCATGGGCATTATATATTTATCATATATATTTGCTATTTATTTGAAATGCTCTTGAATCCCAACTTTGGCTACCCATTGCTCTAAATGTCAATACTCAAGAGACAAGTGTTGACTGGAAAGGAATATGAACTTTATTCAAGAGGCAGACCACCTAGAGAAAAGACTCTTGTCCAAAAGCCAACCCCCAGGGGGCCAGTCTCCTGAATAAAGGTGATAATCTTTTCCAGTCAACACTTGTCTCTTGAGTATTGACCTTTCGAGGGACAAGTCGCAGAACTACGGATTCAGTAACAAATGTTGGCAAGCCAGCCAGGAACCAGTGCCCCTGTGGTCAGTTCCCCTGGGGAAACCCAAGAAGAAGCAGTAGGCAGTGGCAGTGCACCAGAGCTTCCTCGTTCATTTCCAAGGCTAATAATTTGGAGGATCGAGGGAGGTTAGCAGCTCAGGGCTAGGTAGGCTCAGGGAGGGAACCTGAGAGACCTGTCCCTGCAGATGCCAACGCTTCTTTTGTTTAGGGGAAATTCTCTGGTGACTCCCAACCAACACTAACTTCCAGTTTTGCTTTTAACTTGAATGGAAAGGAAAAGAACATATGGAGCCAAGTGAGGAGTTTCTGGACCTGGTAGGTTTGTCAGAAGTGCACACAGACATAGTTTCTTTTTTGTGAAGTGCCAGGTGCCTTTGTTTCTATTGTTTGTGCTCTTCTTTTCTGGCAGAGGCACAACATTTGAGAGAAACTAAGAACTTGACTAACTTGAATAACAGTTAATTCCTTCAGGATTTGGGGCAGATCTGTCTTTGGTATGTGTGTGTGTGTTTGTGTTTATCATCTTTTGTGATATGGGAGATTCTATTCTATCTTGCCAACTACGCTGTTGGGTTGGATTTTAATAAATGGAAAGAGGATAGCTAGGAATCCATGACTAAGAAAAAAGATGATTTTCTATAATAATCCTGCCTGGCTGATGTACCATCTAGAATCAGATGACAGGGTCTCTAAATATTACACCATTTTGCAATTAGAGTTTTTTTGTCAAAGGGCAGGAAAAAATGATGAGATACTCCATGTTCAGGCCTTCATGTCTTTACATCGTAAAGATGCTGCCCAGGAAAACAGTAACTTAATGGCACAGGGACAAAGAGAGAAACCAACTGTGTGTCTTGATGTAAGTGAAAAACAAAGAGAGAATGAAGAATATATGACAAATCTGGCTCTTACTGCACTCTCAGCCAGATTTCTTACCTCTACCTTCTTCTCTTCTGTTTAGGGCTTCGATCCCACCATCCTATAAGATGGGGGCAAGGAAATCCTGGAACAAGATTCTTAACAGATCTTAAAGTCTTTCCCTTTCAGACAGGGCACCCAGTTTGGACAGTGACCATTCCCTGGGGTCCTGGGCAATATCCTTTAAGACAATACTATTAAGGAGCATTAATGCTCAAGGATAGCCTCTCAAGTATTATTGGACATACACTCCTTTTCAAACTTCAGACTTAATGAATTGAAAAAACGCCAATTGCTCTTATAGAGATGACCTTCGAAAGATGGTGGAACTCTTTTTGAGCATTTTTGCAACCCATCAGCTGAGTTGGGCAGATATAAAAGCTATAATGAATATGATGTTAACCACGAGTGAAAGATATCTAGTATTGGTCAAAGCAGATGAAAAAGTCCAGCACGTCTATCATGAGGACCCAGCCCAGGCCCCAGTCCCAGGAATTGCTGTCCCATTGGTTGAGCCCATTTGGGACCCAAATTGAGGAGGTTTATCACAACTTGAGCATTATCAGTAGTGCATCTTGGCACATTTAAGTAAAGGGGTTCCCAAGCAGCATAGTTCGAGCAAGATTCAGGAAGTGAAAGAAATAACTGAAAATGCAGCAGCCTGTTTAGAAAGAAATTGTCAAGCCTATTGGAAATATACAGATATCAACCCAGAGGCCCCAGAAAATATCTACATAGTAAACATGACATTTATTGCACAGAGCACCCCTGATATAAAGAGAAAGCTCCAAAAGGAAGAAAGAGCAAGAGGAATGAATGAAGAAGCCCTGGAGCTCCCTACCATCCCGTTGATCATTTCCCCACAGGAGCCCCAGGTGCAACTGACAGTGAGAAACCAACTGACAGGCTTTCTAGTAGATACAGGGGATGCGTAAAGTATCTTTAAAATTTAATTGACACGGAATGCCCAGAAGACAGTCTCTGTGGTTGGGGTCTCAGGTCAAGCACAGCAAAAAAGGGGCTGCATCTATAGATAATGGCCCATACAATCACCCAGAGTTGCCCTATATGTGCAAAGAATAATCCAAAACACAAGAGGCACCCACCAAGCCAAGGGATACAATACAAAGGGGAATTTCCTTTTGAGGACTAGCAAATACACTTGACCCAAATGCCTAGGACTACTAGGAATTTTAAATATTTACTAGTGTTTGTAGACATCTTTCTGGGATGGGTTGAAGCTTTCCCTCCCCAAACAGAAAAATCTTCCAACATTGTGAGACTCTTGCTAAAGGAAATTGTTCCTAAGTTTGGTTTACCCTACACAATTGAGAATGACAATGGATCTGCCTTTGTATCCAATGTGGTGCAGAAGGTAAGTGCTGCTTTATAGATCATATATGGACATCATATGCTTCATATAGTGAAAAAGACTATGGCCAAAATCTGTCAAGAAACCAACCTGAGCTAGGATAAGGTTCTACCTTTGCCCTGCTCTGTGGTAGGGCTGCCCCCAGAAACAGGCTAAAATTAAGCCCTTTTGAGATTATATATGGGAGACCCTTTCAGACCTTGGCTCTAGGGACATCACCTTTAGACTAAGAAAATGAAAATGGTAGTAAACAATATGTACAACATTTGAGTCAAATACTGATTGTTTTGCACAGGTTTATCCTCTCTTGTCCTCTTTAGGTCATGAGATGAGCCACTGTATCCTGTCCAGCCTGGAGAAAGAGTACCATTAAAGACCTAGAAAATTAAGGACCCAATTAGCAGTTGGCTGAGAAATGGGTAAAGCCTTATGAAATCTTATTAACCACTCCTACTTCTCTAAAACTTGCAGGGGTAACACCATGCATGCACCACACCAGAGTGAAGAGGGCCCCACCTACTGACAACAAAGAAGCCACTGAAACCCCCTGCTGAGAAAGCCATCGTATTCAGGATTTAAAATACCCCTTTAGGAAAGGAAATCTATGACAACTATGTCCACTCTGTGATCCATATTGACCATGTCTTCTCTCTCCCTGGATTGGAAAGACTAGTATAGGTAATTCAGACCTTGGTTACAGCTACATGTGCTACTGATCGTTGGATGTGTCATCCAAAAGCCCAATCCATGCTGGACCATGGAGACTCCTTCGTCCATCCCATTCATAACACCTCAGAAATCCCCTAAGGCAATTGGCTTCCAATCACTAAGGCCCAAATAAAAATGTATAGGGTTAGGGGATGCTTGGCTAGCTCAGTCAGTGGTGCATGCGACTGTTGACCTCAGTCAGGGTCATGAGTTCAAGCCCCACGTTGGGTGCAGAGCTTAATTTTTCAAAAAGACTCTTTAAAAATGTATAGGGTGAAAATAGCTAGATTCCCTCAGAATGATCATGAGGCACCCGCATGTCTCATAAGCCCTGTAATTACTGTACTAAAAGAGGTTATTTTCAAAGGACAGAAAATAAGCATGTATTCCCCCCATTAGATATCACATGAAACCATTTCCCAACAGGGACCAGCTCTCTATGTGTAAACAGCAGTCTTTTTTCCTTCCTGGCTATGGACGACATCCAGAGCCAGGTTCAGGTGAGCCAAGATTGGATGGAATGGGTTGCCCTGTTGGTGAGCCAATTCTCACTAAGACCTGAGGAGGACTCCACTTTTCATCTTAAGTGCTCAGGCTGGGTTTGTCTTTATTTGCAGCTTACATGGAGTCCACTGGCCCACAGACTGTATTACAAATTCTTCTACTCCTTCTGGCCACCCTAGGGATCTCCTTCTCCCTTGACCCTGCTAATGAAACTAAACATTAGGCTAGCTCCCTGAAATTATTTACTAGACTGACTCGTGACTTCCCCGGCAATATCCCTGATGGGGATGAATATTTCTTTGTTTATAAGTTGTTGCCATCATGGGGGGCTGCTGCCTATCAACATGTGCTTTGCAACTGTCCCAAACTCTAACCATCCTAGCTAACGAAACCACCAAATCTCGGGCTAACTTGGAAAAGTCATTAGATTCCCTTGCTAAAGTTGTCCTGGATAACCATATGGCCCTAGACTATACCCTAGCTGAGCAAAGGGGAATTTCTGTTATTGCTAAGTCGTCTTGCTGCACATGTATCAATACTTCCTCAGAAACCGGTATTGATAAAATCAGACAAGCCACTTGGTTGCAGCAGACCCTAGATTGCCACACACCCCTGTTCCAGAGAGGACGGAATTGGTTTACAAATGTTTTCTCCTGGTTACCGTCAGGACTTAGGTCTGTATTAAAAGTCATTCTAAAATTAGGACTCACATTCACGCTATTAGCACTATGTATAGGAATTAAGCTTATTACAATGTGTGTAACAAAACCATGAAAGCAAGTCGCATCAGTTGTGTATAAAGAGATGTTTCAAACCCACATTAACATATTCCATTCCATGGTCCCAACTACGCCCTATATCAGCATGAAGAAGCTACAGACGATGGACCCTGGTCCTTAATCCCATAGATAAGGAATGGTAAAATTGACAGTGGGGTAATTGAGGCCACCTTGATCTTCATAACTAGCATGATGATGTTTAATGGTGTTCTTAAGTTGATATGATTGATTTAATAACCCTCCTTGTGAATCTATAAATCTTACATTCCTTTTTAGAAGAAGAGAAAGCCCACGCCCATCACAGAACAGGAATTAGACCTCTTGCACAACCCTCAGGCAGTGAAAGCTGTAAACAGGCACCATCAAATCTACACAGAATCAGGAAATGTTACATGCCACTGCACCCCTTACTG
The DNA here is from genome assembly GCF_023721935.1 of Panthera uncia. Lineage (NCBI taxonomy): Eukaryota > Metazoa > Chordata > Mammalia > Carnivora > Felidae > Panthera > Panthera uncia. The sequence continues at coordinate 79,549,848 of NW_026057580.1, read as the reverse complement.
ATTAACCACCCCTTGCCCTTTTAAAACCCTCTTGGCTAGGGAGAAACCTCAGAGTTGGCTTTTGGATAAGTGTCTGCCTTCTCTCCAGGTGGCCAGCCTTCTGAATAAAGCTCATATTCTTTTCCAATCAACATGTGTCTCTTGAGTATTGACCTTTCAAGCAATGGGCAGCTGAATTTGGGATTCAGTAATAGTAATTGGAAATAACCCACAATAAATAGTGGTAAGATGCTCTGATTTCAGAATGGTAAAATTCATTTAATTACTGATAATATCCCTAAATATTACTTGAAACGTCAGATCATTTATTTCTATCTTAAGGTAAAAGTAACCTGAACACAAAAAGGTATCCTTAAAAAGTGTAGGCTGTAGAATAATGTAGAAAGAGTCCTAAATGTTCACTGCCCCAAATCCCAGCAGGTGCAGAAATTTTCTGTCCTGTAATCCTGCAAGTCCAGGCTTGTCCTCTTGCAGAGCTGGGACTCACTGAGTCAGCACACACCATCTTTGGTTTTCGCCACTTAAAGTTTTTTTTTTTTTCTCATATGGCACAAACCTGTTCTCTTAAAACTTCTGTCCATAAGTATATGAATATAAAAATATAGAATGTACCCATTTGACAACACCAAATTTAAATATAACTGAGGGGAGGGTGATTTCTAAATAATGTGATTATAGGGGTGCCTGGGTGGCTCAGTCAGTTAAGCGTCCGACTTCAGCTCAGGTCACGATCTAGCGGTCCGTGAGCTCAAGCCCCGCGTCGGGCTCTGGGCTGATGGCTCAGAGCCTGGAGCCTGCTTCCGATTCTGTGTCTCCCTCTCTCTCTGCCCCTCCCCCGTTCATGCTCTGTCTCTCTCTCTCTCTCAAAAATAAACAAACATTTAAAAATAAATAAATAAATAAATAATGTGATTATAACAATGAAGCTTTGCTTTATTTCCACATTTTCACTTCTAAAAAACAAACTAATTTATCTTTTAAATTTTTTTAAATGCTTATTTATTTTTGAGAGAGAGAGAGAGAGAGAGAGCATGCAAGCAGGGGAGGGGCAGAGAGAGAGGGAGACACAGAATCCGAAGCAGGCTCCAGGCTCTGAGCTGTCAGCACAGAGCCCGATGTGGAGCTCAAACCCATAAACTGCAATATCATGACTTGAGCCAAAGTCAGACACTCAACTGACTGGGCCACCCAGGCACCCTACCAGTTTATTTTTTTAACTTAAAAATTAAGGAAATGTTTACCTAATGAATATCGATAGTTTCTTAGATGTTATATTTTTATTTTGTAATGTTTGTGTTCTCAGGCCTTTGAAAATCAGAATAACTTAGTTTCATTATGATGAGATCTTACACGTGTAAGTCATTTTTTATTTATTTATTTATTTATTTATTTATTTATTTATTTATTTTGAGAGGGAGAGAGACTGCACACAAATGGAGGAGGAGCAGAGAGAGAGAGAGAGAGAAGGAGGAGGATCCCAAGTAGGCTCTGCACGTTAGCACAGAGCCCAAGGCAGGGCTCGATCTCACCACCGTGAGATCATGACCTGAGCCGAAATCAAGAGTCAGACAGTTAACCGAATAAATCACCCAGGCGCCCCTCTTTTTCTTTTTTAAGTGAAGTCCAACCAGTCACAGGATAATGAGTTTCAGTCTCCTTTTTGATTGACCTAAGGTTGGTGATTGCATATCTTCTTCAGCAAGCCAAAGTATTGAGGTTTCCTAAATCCCTAGGCCTCCTCCTCTTCTCTTCTACTTGAATTCTCCCACTTAGCCTGGAAGCAAACAACAGCTTGAGAGAAGCTGTTGAGAGACAGGCAACCATGGGAGAACTCTACACACAATCCCAAAAATAAAAGCTCCTTTTTTATCTTCCCTTAGAATATCGTGGCAAAGAAAATGCCACTGCTGCATCCTAGTGCATTTCTTTGAGAAACAGTCATACCTTTCAATTCACTTCAACAGTTATTTACTAAGTGCCCATCACCAGGGGAGGATCCAGGCCTTATGCTAGTACTGTAGTTACAATAAGCACAACTTGTGACACTCTGTTCCTTAAAAGTTAGCGGTACTCAAGAGGCCTCTCCTTCACTCATAGAACAAAGACAGCTTTGCTCCATTATAGGCAACTCATGTCCTAGGATGTTTCATAAGCCCCAAGTTGGTCTCAACGAGTCCTTGGTGTTTTCCCAACAGTACATAGTGCACGGAAACAGTGTTGGCCTCAGTTTATACATGAGATTTAAACAGTTTCAGCCTCAGTTTACATATGAGTTTTTAACAAAAGTGAATTAAAAGAAAATCATCCTATTAAAAATAATTCATCATGCATGAGAAGTCATTTGCTTTATTTATATAAATGACAGTTGCAACAAGGGTATAAATTAGATATAATTCTATAAACTGGAAGACAGGATACTGACATCCAGACATCATTCTTGTAATGGTCAGTTATATATTCAATATAATAAAAATGTAGAATGTTACAAATATCCACATTTGAGGATTATAAAAAAGAAAGCAAAGATAAGAATTCTGCTGGCCCACTCAGTAACCCACAAGATTTATGTAACAGTTCCCACAAACCGATCTCAGAAACAGAACAATGTTACATTTTCTATGAACACAAACAGTTAAGTACTAGGGATAGTGCTTTATATAATATTGTTTGAGGCAATCTTCATAGGAAATACGATCAAGACTCATAATGGCACAAACGTGATAGGACTTACATTCCCCATTGCAAATTGCACTGCTGTCATAACTCACAAAGAAGTAATTATAGTATTTGATAAACTGCTCACTGTCCAGGACTGCAAATTGCTTAGCTAATGCATACAAACTTTTTGGCTGCAAATCTTCAATGTCATAGGTCTGAGTCAGCATATATTCCAGCTTCCAATCGGATTCTCCCTTTAGATTTGCATCTGTCAGGTTCAAATAATACTGCAACATATCCTATAGCAAAAACAGTCACAAACCCTGGTTCATTCTCTGCCATAGAAAGTACTGCACAGGAAGAAGCGTCCTTATTAGGATTTATGTGACATTCTTAATTTAAAGTTGTAGTCATTTAGAAAAAAGTGAGAACTGTTTTGGTTTGCTTTTATTTTTTTTTTTATGGAATTCCAGTAGACAAATCTGTATTACTTTTTTTCATTTTAAAAACAATGAAGGAACATATTCTAAACTACACAGAGAGATGTACAAAATACAAAGCTTTGGATTCACACACCTCAGAAGTAACCACTGCTAATAGTTACATATAAATCAGTGCTGTGCTGGAGGTGGCTGGTACCAGCTCACAGAGCCAATTATCAAATTTTTAGGAATCTCGACACTATAATTAAAGTGTTGTTTATTCCCCCCAGTGAACAACTTGTTAAACATTTATCATCACTCCAGTGTATGTCAAGACATAAGTTGTTCTAGACATTATGTACAAAACAAATATAATTATTTAGAATATGTATACCTGATTTACTATCTCTTGGCTTTTTCAAAAAATTAAGCTATACTATGTATACACTGTTTTGCACTTTTAAAAATAACTAGTGCTATATCAGGGCATCTTTCCATGTCAGTATGTGTATATACATACACACATACATACATATACACATACACACGTATATGTACATGTATACATATATAATATATATATATGTGTGTGTGCGTGTGTGTGTGTATGATGCTCAGATCCAAAAATAGGCAACTAATAGTTGTATAAAGAATTCAGTCAATTGTTTTATTTCCTCATTTAATCAAATGTTTGCAAATTAAATCTGATTTCCCTTGCCTTATTTTCTTCATAAAAACATGCTCTAAGGGACAAGTGAGCTACCTCTTACTAAGTTTATTTAGGGAAAAAAAATGCATTTACATCAATAGAGACTTTAATTGAAAATTCTTTTCAAATGATATTAATTAAAAGGGGCAGTACTTATAAGCAAAAAGCCCAGCCCTTCAATGTTAAATTGGTCTAAAACCTAGTCGTGTACAAGCTCCAGAGAACTTTTGTCTCAAAGATAAATGTCCAACTCATTTTTATTTACAAAAAAAACGCTGCCAACATGTATTGAGTTCTTACTATAAGCCAAGTATTTTTCTAAGTGCTTTACACATATTTGTTCATGTAATCCTCACAGCAACTCTGTGAAGTCAGTAATACTTAGTTTAATCCTCATTTTAAAGAGGAACAGACTGGAAATACATAAGGAAATTTGATAAAAGAATGCTTGGGGGAGTATGGTTTCGGAGTCTACAGTCACCTTCACAGCTATGTTCTAGAGAAGAGTAATTAATAAATATGGCTTAGTGAAAAGTTTCAGTATGTGTACAAGTCCCCAAATCAGGCCCTGCCCAATGTACTGAACAAATGTCAAGTCCTTAGAAGGACAGAAACAACCTCCCAAAGGCTGATCTCATAATGCCCATACTGAGAAAGTGCTGACCAGCCAAATATAAAAAGAAGACAGACATCATGAGATTTCAACATAGAAACAACATACATAGTTAAGCTGAAAACATTCAACTAAACTATTGAAAACTATAAAGACATGCATAAATGTGGGGGCAATTCCAAAACTGTGCCAACTTACCAATAGTTTATAATCATGAGGATCATATTGAAATAGTCTGACGCCAGGATTGTTGGTCAGTTTTTCTGCAACACTCTTCACTGGGGTAACAGCAGGAGCCACAAACAAAGAATTTACCGGTCCTCCTGGACAAAACATATGTACATAAACATATTTTTTAATTGAGTTTATCTTTACTAAAAATATAAACAAATGCAAGATTAAGAGATTAACAGACATAACAGCCAAATGATGTATGATCCTTGATGAATCCTGACTTGAAACAACTATAAAGGGACACTTTTGAGAAAATAGAGGAATTTTTATTATGGATTGGTATTAGATGATACTGAAAAATTACTGTTGCTCTTGTTAGGTAGGTAAGTGAATCGTATTAGTATGTAAATTATATAATTAGCCATGTAGTTAATGACAACTGACCAAATGACAATTAAATTATGTGAATTAGCCATATATTTTAGCAATGTATACAGTAGCATGTAGGCTAAAATGGATCTAATGTTTGAGATTTACTTTCAAATACTTGAGAAAAAGAAAAAAGAATAAAGAAGTGAATAGGTAAAGCAAATGTGGCAAAATCCTGATAGATGTTAAATATAAGTGATGGTATGTGGGCGGG